>NW_028323597.1:0-38309 GCF_984573655.1 Nuphar pumila | reverse complement strand
AGGATGTAGCGAAGAAAACATAGACCATGCTGATATCCGCATCTTCCCAGTACCTCAAATCCCACAGCACTGATAGTCCGATAGTTTCCAACACTTACGGCACCACAGATTCGTTGATTCAGCGTGGACACACAACACGTGCTTGCAAGGCCTGGCAGTCATAACTGTTGCAAGCCGCAGACCAGGGTGGTGCAGTGCAGCGGCCGTGTGCATGGCAACACACCTGCATGTTTTGAGGCACGGAGCCACCAGAGGACGCGAGAGAAACCATGAGCATCTGCTGCATTGCCATCATCTGAGGCAGCGTCATCATGACGCCGTTGACACCAGGTGTGGGTGCCCCCACCATCGATGGACCGGCGCCAGCAGCGGCAGGCTGAACGTCTACATTTGCAGCAGGCGCAGATGGCGTGGCAGCAACTGTGGGGTATGCCATCTGGCTCACCGAAGTTCGATCCGTTTGGGGATGTTGTTGTGCGACTGGGGCAGTGGTAGGAGGGCGCGGTTTGCACGGAAACAGCTCTGAAGAGCCGCGTAATGCTTGGCCAACGCCGGGGGGCGCCGTCGGAAACGCGTGCGCTGTTGCAGGCGCGGTGCTTGTAGGTGCCTTGATGGCCATCGGGGGGAGGCCTGTGGACGGGCCAGGCTCAGCACCTCCAGGGGGCTGCGTGGCATTGCACGGGGGGGGGGCTGCTGCGGTCCAGGCTGCTGGAGGCGCTGTTACAGGTGCAGAGCCCGCCTCTGCTCGCGCCGGTTGCTGGGCGGTGCTGCCCTCCACCTTGACTGGCGCCGCCGCCAGTGGGGGCAGTGCTGTGCGGGGTCCTGTATGCGACGCAAGGACGGGAAGTGGGAACGCAGAGGGGACGCCCGCAGTCCGGGGAACGTTGCTGTGGCAGGATTGTAAAGCATTGTTGGCGCGTGCTGTTGTTGATGCTGTTGTTGTTGCTGCTGCTGTTGTTGCTGCTGTTGCTGCTTTTGCATCTGCAGCTGCTGCCCTAACGACGTTCCAAGCTGATGAGCTTGGGAGCCATTGGACGTGGGCATGGGCTGGCTAGCATGCTGAGCGGAGTGCGGCATCGAAAGGGGCGTGAGGGACGGGTTCATGGAGAGAAACGTATTCTTGTCCTGTTTCCAGAGTGCAGAGGGCCGCGCGGCGTCGTTCTTCGCTGCGTAGAGGCCACAAGCGTTGCACAGAGGCGTGCCGTCCACTTTATCTTTCCGCCAGAACGGCGTGTTGTCGGTGCCGCAGTTCTTGCATAACTGCAGGAACAGCAAACGCTCACAGCTTCAGAACTGCTACCATCTATGCTGCGCCAGAGCCCCATTTCTGTCCCTAGAGATCTTGCAATTTCAAGCATCCGGACCCACAAACCCACACTGCCTGGCAAAACGCTAGCTGCCGTGACCTTGAGCGTCTGGCAATGCACCACACAGGCAAGTCATCGTGGCATATGCGCTCACCGCATTCAAGGTATCCGAGTCTGCTGATAAAGGCATGTTGAGTCAGCTGTGCAGCGGAATCCATCCCTTAGCCTGATGACCCGCACATAACAACTTACAGACCAAGCGGCACGCAGCACCAGGTGCGTGTGATGTGGTGAGAACAATGAACACTCGGGACAACATTTGCTGCTGATTTCAACTTGAAGGATGCAGGTTGTGTGTAACACAGGGCCCATGAACGGCGCAAACGGCCTCATGCACATCATACCTTCTTCTCCCCCTTGCGCTGGCGTTTGCTGTCATCTGCATCGCCGGGCTCGCCATCTTCCGCGTCCCGCAGTCGCTTCGCATCGTCATACTCATCCACTTTCACGGACGCCAGAGAGGCACCATTCTGCTGCAAACATCTGCATGCTGCCGCCGTTTGCGGACCTGCACCATGATCGGCGCGGCGCTCGAAGGCTGCGCCTGACTCATCGGCACCGATCCCAGCCTCGTCGTCGGCTGCAACATCTGAGGCATATTGGACGGGCCCACCACAGACGACATCGGCACCATTGTTGGTGTAATTGTGGCTGACTGTGCGGGTGCTGGCCCAGCAGAAGTGCCTGGAGCTTGGGCACGCTGCCATCTGCTGCGTTTGCTGCGTTCTGCTTCGCATACCACTTGTACCAGTGCTGCCACCATGAGGTGGCTACTGTGTACTGGTACTGGTAACTCTCTGTGAGGTTCTGGTTCCCTGCGTGCATCGGAACGCCCACCATAGTGGGCACACCCACAACTTGCTGAGGGAAGCCATGACTCGATGGCGTCACTGTCGCAACCGGACCTACGGTTGCAGGCTTGCTTGGCACCATGTGCACTTGCATCATGACCTGCAAGTAAACTTTGAGATGTCAGCAATGTGTGCCCTTCACTTCCTGCAAGACACTGCATACTTTGTTGCATCATATACAAGTTTCCAAGCACATTGCTGCAGTGTGCAGGATAAAAAAAGAGAAATGACGTCTCATCCGCATGTGAGGCAAACATTGCAATGCGCAGATGTTCCGCGTCACAGAAAGCAACCAGTGCTCGACAGCCACGGCACTGGGTTGCGACAGCCAGTTTGCTGAGTCCCAGTTATAAATGGCACTACAAAGCAAGCTCCCAGGAACAGTTGGAAAGCATGGTTCCGTAGAACGCAGGTGCGTCCATACACAGCAACGCTGTTGGAGCAAACTCCAACAGACGTTGTGCTACCAACCAGCCAGATCCAATCATGAGTACGTCGTGAGATTCACGCCAACAGGCGCAACACGATCAATGCTCTTCCAAAAAGGGTGCACAACCAGGAAGGTTACGGAACGACGTTGCTGGCCACATTCTCAAAATGACACAGCATGTGACTGAAAGCCCCGTTTTGTGTGTTATGACTGCATTTATTTGCACAGGTGCTCGGCAAAGCCGCAGCCCGACGTGGGGGTGCACCTCTCCCCCTTGATTCATTGATACAGCTCTGATGCTATCAAAACGCTCACTGGTGGAGTAACGTGCTATCAGACTTAGCTATCAACAATGCACACCTGTTGACCCGGCGCCCCTGATGGCATGCTGGTGTACGCGACTTGAGGCCGCGTAGGCGGCCCTACATGCGCTTGGCTATTCATGTCCGTCGAGTAGGCCGGATTGATGGGATTAGGCATCATCGATGGCTGTCCCATCTTCTGAGCTCCCATCATGCTTCCAGCTGGCGCACCTGCCATGTTGGACAGTGGATACTGCCGAACGCTGGCTATTTGTTGGACAATGCGCGATGATGTCGACACGCCACGAGCGCGCAAGGTTGACTGGTAAGTAGTATTCTAACAACATACGTTCATGTGTGTCATCCTGGGCTGATCTCCACGCTGGACGTCCACTGGGCCATCTCGGCGGAGGTTGTATGGAGTGGTTGCGGTTGAGCTGATGAGATAGCACAAGCAGTTCAAGTCATGTGCTTGTCCCTACAAGGAAACAAGCTTCTGATTTACGTACAGCGAGATCTAATCAAGCAACATATTATCGCAAGCCTGTGAAGGTCGTCGAGTCAGTAGAAAACGTGGGCCACATCGTGTCCCAGCTGACTTGCACGACTCAGCGGTCGCCAGACCTATCCAACGTACATCAACGAAGTGTACATGAGCTGCCGATGCGCTATGGAATGGAACTTTCTTAAGGGATGTGGAGACTTATTTCCGATTCAGCATGCTTGGGAAACCAAGGTTCATGTTACTTCGATATGTGGCTGGCCAGGTGCCACCAACGCCACAAGCTAATGAGTGCACGAGTCTATGATTCTGCTCTGCACTAGACAACCAGTGGGTGCATGAACCGTGTTGCGCATGCCATTCCATGTTTTCTTGGGAACATACTCTTAACTTGTGACCACAGCCGCAATGTCAGTACGTCGTGACGTCAGCCTTGGTTGTCAGTCCAAAGCAGACAAGCACGGAAGTGTCGCTAACGGGGTACACTAATGCGGCTACCAGACGCACAGACGTGATTGTGGTCTTCCAAGCTATTGCTGTGCGGGAGTCGGCTGTGTCCAGATTTGCCTGGATGCGCCTCATTCAGCTGGAAGAGTCGCTGCAATCAGTTTCGTCCCTTGTTTGAGGGAGAAAGCTGTAGAGAAGGCTTGCGCCTGTGCGTGCTGTCCGAGAACAGTGCGTTCCGGCTTTAACCTGTCAGCCGCTTGCGCAACGACAGGTGTGAAACTTATGACTCAGCTACGGTATGGTGCGTTGATGCACCAATTACTGGATGCATTATTAGGCTACATGCGCATGCCCCGGTACTGCCAACGTGCATATATAAATTGTCATGGGTGCTCCCAACTTTCCGTCGGTTGATTGATTGGACAGTACAAGAGCCACAGGTGTTGATAACATCTCAAAAGACGTCATATCCAAGCACAGCTTGGCTGCAGAGCTAACAAGCGTTGCCGCTCAATGCATGCGTCTACATTGCTCACGAGCATGCCTCAAGAAACATACTTTTGGGTGTTTGATTGCAGCAACTATGCCTCAGGACCCAAACTATTTTTGGAATGTGGACGCAAGGGCGCAAAAAGAATACTTTACGCCCCAGGAGGCGCTGATCATTTAGGATATGACCAAAATGCTCTGGCGCCAGATCGTTCCTTGGTCCTCAATAGACCCAGGGGGTACGGAAGAGGAATGGTTGCGTCCAAGGCGAAAGACCATGTCTTGTTCGAGCACGCCATCGATGGCGCTGCGAGGTATTTACACATTCCATGTCATGAATAGCTGGACATCTTTTGCCGCATTGCAGGAAGGCAGTTAACTTATGGGAGAGGGTTCCGGAAGCAAGCACAACGACATTCGTTCGATAATGTGTTATTGCTGTATAGATCATGATTTCTGCAGACGGACTGAGCCCTAAACAAAAACTGACACAGCAAGGATGCTGCGGGGAATATACGAGAAGCCTTCTTTGCTGCTTTGACGCTCCATATCCCCTGAACGGTTCGAAGCAGCCCACCACAATTGGCACATTAAATCTCGTTAAGGCCGTATGCGACACGAAAAAGTCAGTAGAAGCGTCAGGTCTATCTCAAAACCTTGGAAATGTCCTGACGCACACCATGCAAGTAAGCTTTCCAAAAATGTAACACATTTACGTGGGCTCCTTTCAGTTGGTGCTTTGGTGCTCTGCTTGGTATAACATCCAGCTCGATAAACTTTTTCAATACAAATACATCTTATTCAGAGTATTTTTGAGGGCCTAACTATCCTAGTTACTGACGTTCCGTAGTGTTGTGAATGCGAGGCTGGTGTCGTTTTTTCCGAGCTGTGCCTGCCTATGTAACAAACATGTAGTAAGATACGACATCCACATGTTCGCTGCAATGACATTTAATGTGATTGTTTTGAGGCAATATTTGACCTAGCAAACATACAAGAGCCCTCCATTCTGAGAACAGCAATGTGCTTGCCGTCGACCACATTGAAAGACCTAATGAAGTGCAACCTTGCCATGCAGCTTGACTGCTATTGGCAGAAGCAGCGGCTTGTTGCATGCTCGAACCATCTTGGGCGCCAATACATACTTGGGAGGCAGGTTAGCCAGTGCACTTGCACCCTGTTAACATGCAAACGTGTGTGCCACAGATCTATGACTCAAGGGCCAGGCATGGTACACATGCTCAACAACAGCATCAGCAGGCTCGGGAACAAGGCACGTACAGCCAGGCCCCCTTCCGCAGGCATGCCATCTAGGGCAGCATCAATTAAAGCTGACCCAGAAGGGAACGAACCAGGGGGACACTGCCATGCCTGTACATCGTCGCCCTCCGCCAAGCGTGATGGCAACGTACAGCAGCGGCACTAACAATGTACCCGAGAGCGCAGCACGGTTTGCAACACCTGCAGGAGGTGAGTGATCGTTGAGATCAAGATTCTTGTGAATTTGCTTGGCATATTATCTTCATGTGCGACCATCACCCACGGTAGAGGCAGTATGGTCACCATCAGTATACTTTTCCTTTCATGTTTCCATGCATGGACATTCGTGCACTAATAGATAATCATGTTCTCATCATAAGAGGCTGCATGAGGCGATTTAAAGAGATGCATCATCTTCACGCTTCGAACCCTCCTTCCATCCAACCACGTACAACAGCATGTGCTGTGTCCAAATCCATCGTGGCCCATGACAGTGCCGAGGCTTCGACCATCTCTGACCGTTCTTGGCCACGTCTTTCTGTAATGTATCAACATCATGGGGTATGCTTCCTGTACCTACAATTACTTGTATAGGTTCGCTTACTTGCCGGCAGTCTCAGGTGGGCTGGTGTGGAGAAGCTAGTGGTAATTCAAGGCAGTAGTTGCACACACTCCCTGGCTGTGCCAGGACCCATGTGATCAGACATTGTCAGCACATGTAGTGGATGTTGCAGAGAGCAGGAGAGGTGTGACAAACCAGGTGGGGCAAAGGCATCCGGCTTGACATCAGAGGCCTTGGCGGTGATTCGGAAGGCGCTGACCCGGGCCGGCCCGCATGGGGCCCTCGACCTTGAAAGCTTCTTCGAGCAGAATGCTCATCAAGACCGAGGCCGAATCCGTATTTCACCCATCATATCTATCCGTCACACACCATGCGGCTTAGAGTGTGTTGCCCATCCCTGTTTGCCTGTAGTATTACTCTTTCTCAAACTCAATCCTGGCACATCATCCTCAACTGAGTGTACACATATCTGCAGTTATGTATGATTGAATGCTTCAGCGAATTAGCATGAGAAGGATCTGCAGAGAGCTTATCAAGGCACGTGAAGTGAATGCCTTGCTTTGAATCATTCCAGTCAAGCGCTATCGGCCAATTGCTTCTGTAACGATGATATGCACCCTTAAGCCAGTCATGATGTGCCTTTTCAGTCGTGCATTGACTCAGCGTGGAGAAGAAGTCAGTGACCCTTGGATTCACACAACGCAGTGATGCCTTCTGCTCTCTTGCTGCAGCATTTGAAGGGCTCAAGACAGCGTTGTCAGCCCTTCCAGGCCTTGAAGACCGCCACCTGCATGCCCTCTTCCGTTTCTACGACCTCGAGTGCACTGGCTCCCTCGATGTCAAAGAGTTCATGGAGGGTGTATTTGGGCAACTGTCTGTCCGCCAGCAGCAGCTCGTGAAACTTGCCCTTTGCGGTACGTGCTGCTACCATGAGCCGGAGGGAAATTGGCGTGATTTCCGATTGAGTTTTATTTGTCTATATCTCAGCAATGGTTAGCTTACACGGCCTTAGCTAAGACCATGATGAAATGTCGAGCTTATGGCGGTCCAGGGATCACACAAACAAAACAGTGGTAGCCTACTGAATGCACATTGTCTTGCAAACTGCCTGACCCATTCCAATGACAGTAAAACAGTTCCGAACTAGGAAATGGATGGCAGGACACTGCCTGAAATGTCCGTGCAGTACTAACCCAGCTGAGTGGTCCCCATGCAACTTCCATGGAGTATGTTGAGGCCTGCCATTGGACGTCCAAGGCCCATTCCTGTCCTCATGCATGTATGACCGCCTGCGAAAGGCAGGTTACATTGCTGTTAGCCATGTACAATGGTCCCTTTCTCATACATGCCGATTGCAATGACCTCTTTAGTGACTGCGCGGGGCGCGCATGCAGTCTGTGGATCAAAACGCGAACGGGCAGCTTGAGATTAATGAAGTTGTGGCAAGCTTTGACTGCAAAAACCATCCCGACCACTTGTCCGGCATGAAAAGCAAAGCTCAGATCGTGCGGGAATTCATTGAGCGGTTCAATACAGACTACGTGATGTGGAAGGACTTCTACCGGTGAGAGCCCCTTCCTTACAGAGATTCAAATTTCCCCTGGTATACGCTGACAACAAATTTTCAGTTTTAAACACTGTGGGAAGCCATTTTCCATGCCCTCTGGCAACCAACTCATGTGTTCTATCACTGCAGGTCCCGTTCGCAAATGAGTCCATGCAATGCGTCCTCGACTTTGATAGGAATACTGCTTTTGTGCATGCCATGAACAGCCTATACACCGTGCAGCATTTTCTTTGCCGTCGTTTCACGCTAGCGCCGTACGCATACCAGCCTCTTGTGAAGACTGGTAAACTTTCAAACCCAATCTGCCTTGCAGCCGCAGTGCACGTTTGGCACACAATAGCAGGACATGTGAGCGTTTGGGCCAGCTACTTTGAGCAAAATTTGTGGGTCTGTAAAGCCACATCATCTTGTCCGGAAACTCAGTCGTGCCATGTGTGGCAGAACCCCATTTTTTACGCCCTACCTGGCAGTGACTCACTTCTGAGTCACTAAGCTGACAGTTGTTGACTGGACCACTGAAATCTGACTGGGCATGTCGAGGCTAGGCAGAACGTAATGCCCAACCGCACATGCAACCGATGTGGCAAGTTCTTTCCCCGCTGCATCCGTATCGTAGCACTGAAGTTGCTTGGACGCAACAGCACAAAGAGGACAATTCGAGCTGGAAGGGTGGGACTACTGAGTATCAACGTCAACCACGACTGTAAGGCATCACTGGACTAATGTGCATAACGAGGACAACTTGCTTCGTGTATCATACTCATACTGTGTGTGCTAGTCACCAAAGTAAGGTTATTTTGCACGGAGTGAGAACGATTGCAATGACTTGGCCTCAACCGCGCTGTCCCTGTTGGCCCATTTGAGATGGGCGAGAAGCATTTGAGATGCTCCTCCTTTTTGGAGATGCTTTGAGATGCAGCACCAACATCGCAGCACCCCACCGCTGAACAGAATATGCTGTTCTCAGGTACTACCAGTGCGTGGGTGCTTGCACGGATGAGGCGACATTTGAGGCGCTGGTACGTCCATAGTCAAATCATGTCAAAGCATTGCACGACACACGGCTTCCTCACAAAGTCAAATTGAAGACAATGTATTGACGGGAGAGAGCGCGCACCTTACTTCTCAGCAGACTCAGACGATCAGTGCTTCGCCAATTGTGTTTCGATCCCTATTTGCCCCCAACATTCATGCATTTTCAGGCATCTACACCTGCAAAGGCCTGGCAAAGCCCCGCAAGTCATTGATGTGATGCGTACATCTCTTCCCAAGGACAGTGCTTGCAATGTCGGTGCACAGACTCCTTGAATGCCCGCTGACGTCATGCCTATGGCTTCCGACCCACCATTTCTTAAAAATGCAGGGGCAGTGAGGGGCAGTGGAAAGGCATGTCCAGATGTGTACATGACAGTCCGGTTCATACCGCTCCTGCATTGTGAGACACTAGAAAAGCAGCCCCTCTCTGCATTCGCTTGAATTTTATCAGGATCTTAGTCCTCCCATTTACTTACATTTCCTGGTGCAGATAAGAGACACATGGCACTTGAGCGATGACGACATTGCCAACACCATTGGTGACGCTGGTGTGCCTGAGTTGCATCGACAGGTGTTTCTCCAGCCCTTTCATGCAGTCATATTGTGGAATTGTACGATGCCGTATTTACATGTGCATGTGAAATGGTTTTCTGCTGGAAACGGGAGCAGTTCTGGCTCTGTGGCATCTACGCTAAAAAAGGCCACAGTGTTGATGGGATGGCAACCAGGTGCCATGTGGAGCACAGCACAAGCGACACTCCTCTGTACGGAACAGTTCATCATTTATATATAAACTCTGCATACATAATGAAGAAAAGTATGCAAAATAAAAAATCCTGCAATCATGACTTGTGGATGCCGTTGACACATCTGAAATACAAAGACATCGATGCAGCTGTTTCTCAGTCGAGGAAGTCAGGCTTTCCTTGGAGGCTTCGCTTTGCGAAGAGCAACAACGCATTCTCCAATATGCCATAGCGAACAAGCATGCTGGGGAATGATACGCCGGTATGATTTTTCAAGCATCCCTCTCTCTTTGACGCGGAAGGCTTGCAATGTAGGGAACTCACATAGGAAACAGTCCAATCTTCAACCTGGAGAGCTATGAAGAGAGGGCCGGACAGCAGCAGCGGCGCACAGCAGTGTGGCTCAAGCCACATGCTGCTCGCAAGACAAACATTGTGCTTGGCTAGCGCATATCTGGCACCTGCCGCTTGAAGACATGGCACTTGCAACTCTCACAATCATCCGCCAGCTTAGTGTACTTGCACTGACGACGATGTGACGGTGCATGCCTTGCTCTGCTTGGTTCATGTATTGCACTAGCTATTGGATATTCAACACATCCTTTTTTGAATGGTGAAACATGAACAGCAAAGCAGGAGCGGTTTCTGCCGCTTAGACCCCAGGCCGACCAGCCTGGGCCTGAGGCCAACGCCCTTTGAGTATGCCTCTCTCGCCGTGTTTCATGGCAGAGGGCACATGGCGGGGTTCCCCATTGATTTATTTTTACGTTTGAGATTGAATGCAAGCGTATTTTAACTGGCGTGTATTCCAAAGTGGATTCCACTCCAACCTATTCTGCTCGAACTCCTCGTCCAACCAAGCAAACGGCCGAAGCTGGTTGACAACCCAATACATGCAGGAGGCAAAGCGGTGCTTAGAGATGAGTATGGCGGGGTAGTTATTGTAACAAACAACCTGAGAATGCATGCATACCAAGGTTACACGACGGCTACAGCATTCGTTAGCCGTCGTATTATGTATCAATCGCACAGCAAATTTCACGCAACAGGTGAATCAATAATAGATACATTTGTGATGACATGCTTGGCACGGTCACGTCTCACGCAAACACCTGGATCGCTGCTGGCACGCATGGTGGGCAAGCTTGTCAACTGCGAAGGGGGATCGCATCACTGCCTGAAATCGGTATGCAAAACCTCAAATCGTGATTCGTTGCGTGTGATGCCCTGTGATCACGGCACCTTCCTGTCAGCCGTGAATGCCAGATCCCCTTCCCGACACCACCCCCCGCAGGGTCCCTATCCCTATCAAGTCATGGCGTCACAGGACAGCCCATGTCAATAGCATTGCCAATGCAATGCTATCAATCAAACAACTCGTCATGTCATTTGTTTTTTCATACTGGCATATATTATCATGCTCAAGCCAAAGCGGTCAGGTTGACACCAGCGAAGTAACCATGCAGTCGCTCACCTTCGACAACGCAGCCATTCGTGACCTTCCAGTAGACCAAAATCCTGAGCAGGAGGTCAAGGCAAGCGTGCCAGGCTGTTGCTACAGTCTTGTTAAAACCCAGCATGTTGAAAATCCACAGCTAGTCTGTGCATCCAAGCAGGCATTTGCTTTGCTTGGTCTGAAGTTGGACGAGCTAGATGAAAAGGAGCTCGCACAGTATTTTAGCGGGAACCGGATGCTCGCTGGCTCCACGTCGTACGCGCACTGCTACTGTGGTTACCAATTTGGATTTTTCTCTGGGCAGCTGGGTGATGGTGCAGCAACGTCTCTGGGTGAGGTTGTAAGTGCTGAGGGTTTACGGTGGGAGCTGCAACTCAAAGGAGCTGGAAAAACACCATACTCCCGGCAAGGCGATGGGCGAAAAGTGCTACGAAGCTCTTTGAGAGAGTTCTTGTGTTCAGAAGCTATGCATCACCTGGTACGGCCAAGTACCCACTGTCAGACAAGCAGGCGAGGTTTACGTACTAACACGCTCATCATTGTTCGAACGTGTGTTGGACAGGCGCAGGAGAGCACAGCTACTTTCATGCACTTCACAGCATAGCCTAACGTCGTCAAGCCTCACGACACAATCAAGCCTGATGTCGTACAGGGCATACCGACGACCCGCGCAGCGTGCGTCGTTACGTCGTCGACGCGTGTGGAACGTGACATGTTCTACACTGGAGCCACGAAATTGGAGCAGGCGTCTATCGTTCTCCGCCTAGCACCTACTTTCGTGCGCTTCGGCTCTTTCGAAATTTTCAAATCGAGGGAAGAATCCAACACGGACCGGGCAGGGCCATCTTCTGCGCACCCGCTACTGCTGCCTCGGATGGTGGATTTCTTGATTTTCTACCACTACCCATCGTTATGGAAAGCTGCTGGCGGGGGTGAAACCCTGGATGCGGCACCACCCGAGAAAAGGGAGATGTACGTGGCGATGTTCGAGGAGGTGGTCACTCGAACTGCCACGCTAGTTGCAGGATGGCAATGCGTGGGCTTCTGCCATGGTGCGCTGTGCATTGTGATTCTACTGCATCTGGCGTGACGACTCATGTAGCAAACAGCTCAATAGTAGTTGTGTTCTGCCCCTGTGCAATCCATAGCTCGTCATAGTCTGGTCTCCGTATGTGGTCACCTGTGACCTGCCAGCAACGTGGCAGTGGTCGCCACTTACGGAGTGTAGGATAGCCTTTATCTTCGATTTGCAACCTCCAGTCTTGCAACAATCTGCTGTGCAGTGCACAAAGTGGTACACCTGTACTTTTGTGTCTCACATGCAAAGCAGCATACTTCATCCTGTGATGATCCATGTGTTGTGTGGATTGTAAATAGACTGCCAACTTATCTCCGCCTGGATTCCGCCATCTGGTAGGGCTTGGTTCTCCAAGTGTCTGGCGTTGTTGATCCGCAGAAGTTCGTACATCAGCAAGGCACAGTGCACCGAGCAACTACCGTACAACGTGTGGACTCTGGCAACTTCAAGTTTTACATGAAAATCAGTGCTATCATCACCATCACCCGGGGCCAGGGCATCTGGACCAGCCTGACTTATTATAGTATCTTCGTATTTGTCTGCTATGCAAGAAAGGTTGCCCTGTTTTTGACCAGTGTTTGAGACACAGTGTGTGGCGTGTTGCTGTGAACGCTCAGCTCCAAGCATGACTCGCAGGTGTTCTCAACACAGACAACATGAGCATGCTGGGTCTCACGCTGGACTACGGGCCATTTGGTTTCCTGGACAGGTACAACAGCGAGCACGTCTGCAACACGTCAGACGATCAGGGCCGTTATGCGCTTGAGAAGCAGCCAGAGGTCTGCGAGTGGAACTGCAGAATGCTCGGGGAAGCCCTCAGGCCCGTCCTGCCACGCGCAGATGCCAAGCAAGTGCGTGCTGCTGCTGCCATGCATCCTGTGCTGCCTATACATACGTCCGCGGATCGAGGTGTCATGCGTTCGAATCTTGGTTCGGCGCAAGTGTTTTTCCCTGTGCCCAGGACACTGATGGTCAGAGAAGTTGCTCTTGAAGCAAATTCCGCTGTAGATTACGCCTGCCAACATTCGGCGGTGGTTAAGTTTTTATTTTTTTCGTTTTATGTCCGCGGATCTTCTGTGTGTGCGTACCGCTGCAACGCAAGGCGTCCGTTTCCCAATGTGAATGCTGCTTGTTCGTGGAGGAATGCCAGGAGTTGCAAAGTCGCTGGCGCACGGCGTCATAGTCTGGTCTTAATTTCAACCTGTGTCTTCCTGTGCATTGATGTGCACAATTTGCTTGTTTGTTGTGTGAGCTCTGGTCGCGGACTTGTCACCTATTGCAAATCCGCATCAGTGGGGTACCATCTCTTGCTTGTTTTCTCGAGCATCAGATCAAGTCCACTGGGATATTTTTCTCCAGCATTGTTGCGGCGTCATTGGAGGTTTTCGACATTATCGGGGCGGCTTTCCTGGATTTCGCTCTCATTCAACAGGGCAGCTTCCGTGAGCTCTTCTCTCAAGCGTTGGGGCGAAGTACAGGTGCTTGCAAAGTTCTGGCCAACATACACGGATGCATTCCATGCGCGCATGCGTGCGAAGCTTGGGTTGGTCCGGACAGTGGACGATAGTGTCGTGGAGGACGCAAGTGCTGGGGAAGAGGGCCCTCAAAAAAGTTGCCAAGACGGCGCTCTCATCGAGGAGCTGCTGGCAGCGATGCAATCTTGCGGCAGCGATTTCACCAACACGTTCCGCGCCTTGAGCGCAGTGCCCATGCCTGTCACCGAGCCAGTCGATGCAGTAGATCTGACGGCAGGTATGACTGACCAGATCGAGCATGTCATCAGATCGAGCCGCATCAATGAATGCTCTGCTTGTTGATTCTCATGCATGCGAGCATAGCGTCGGTGATTGTCCCCTCCTCGCTTTGCATGACTGGTTGCCAATGACTAGTTGGATGCGGTAGTGTTGTAAAAGATACATCATCGGGCTGACGGGTATGTGAAATCGTTGAGGTTCTTGAAACGACAGCTCAAGGTGCATAGCCTCACGCATGGGAGCATCGGTGATGTGGGAAGGCTCATGCAGAGGAGGTCGGAGGCGGGCCTGCGGTCGAGGACGGAGGCTTTCTGGAAGTCGTCTTGGCGGATTCCATCGGCCCGAAGGAGGCCGCGCAGATGGTAGGGAGCACAGTCAATCCGCAGCAGCTGAAGCTCATGGCCCAGTTTTCCCTCCGAGAGCCTGGATTGCTGCTGGCGATGGGAATATCACCTCAGGTGTGTTGTTGTCCTTGAGAGCGCTGCAGAGTTCCTGAACGTAGCATCAGCCTTCCCGATTGGCATCATCGTACGCACTCTCAGCAATGGGTTATTGGGGAAGCGGGATCATGCTATGAAGGTTTTGAAGACCTTGTCAGCGGCGACTCACACTGCATCTTGAAGCAAACGATGCTTCCGTCTGGGGCCTGCTGATGCTGCCGACTGGCAGAGGCTGTGAATGTTTTGTCTGTCCACTTGTGCAGGTATTTGGCGGATAGGTGGTCGTGTCGTGCATGCCACGGAATGTATGTGAGCTGCATATGAATGGATGCCAGGAGGCAAGAGCCGCCGCTTAGAGTATCAGATGGATTTTTACTATCTGCATCAGTTTCTCTTGCTTGGACACGACGATACCATACAATGTCACTCTGAACCATCTCAGCATGGGTGGTTGTGCATTGTTTCCGTGTCCACTGGCTTTGCTGCTGCCTGCAGGATGTACAACGCGAGTTGGAGAAGGCTGATAAAGCACGCGCCCTGGCTGACACACCGCCGGATGTCAAGGCGGCGAAAGACAGGATGGCTTGGTCGAGGTGGCTGCACAAGTATGCGAAGCGCCTTTACCGCGAGCGCAAGGCGGGCACCTCCCCGGAGGAACGCATTGCAACAATGAATGCAAGCAACCCGCGCGTGGTGCTCCGCAACTGGATCGCACAAGCTGTCATCGAGCGTGCCGAATTGGGGGACTACAGCTTGGTACGCTGCCGTCAGAGAATGTAGTGTTTTTAGACTAGTATTGCATCGCGCCAGGAGTGATTGTGCAACGGTTAAACCAGATTGCCTGGAGACGCTACTGCGCACTACATGCTTGAGTTCAACGGTTACCTTGGCTGAGCGTGCCTTACTCTTTGGGGCAAGCCTGTGTCCTGGGTGGGCTGCCGCCGCAAACAGAAATTCATGATGTGGCGTTCGATACCTCTTGATCGAAAGACGTACAAGGGTTTCACTTGAACAAGGAGATATTCCAGTACAAGGAGTATCTCGTTTTACTGATCGCTTGGACAAGGAAATTGTACTGACTGATGGGGTCTGCTGTAGTACGCCTCCATAAAACTACAAGTTGTCTGCCTTTGAGGTTATCTTGAGTCCTTGCCAGTGCAATCATGCGCTGCTTGCTGACTCCGAGGAAGGATTGTTCTTATCACCTGTGCTCTCCCGTGCGGCCGACATGACATGGCGTGATTCCGATTCAATCAGTTTCATTTATGGCACGCTGTCATGCCTCGATACGGCCAGGTGATATGCACTTGACAATCACATTTTGCTGTGCAGGCCAAGCGAGTACTGAGTGTGCTTGAGCGACCGTTTGATGACTTTTTAGAAGAGGAGTTAGCTTTGGACGTCCGTGCTGCATCGTGCAGTGGCCACCAAGATGCCACGCCGTGGCGGCTCGACATGCCACCTCCAAAGGTGTTCAGTGGTATTCGGGTTTCATGTTCCTCCTGAGGAGGACGGTGTACCCTGTGCTAGTTCAGCCTTGTAATCGCTGCACGCTTGTACATGTATTCTCATTTCGCAAACTTGCGACAGCATGATGCTCATGAGGGCATTTCGCCGGCGCAAGCTAGGCCAACTATCAAACCTAGGGTGAGGTTACATCTGGCCCCGTGCCACTCTGTCTCTCAATTCTCCATGCTAAAGCATGTCGAATGCACTGACTGCATCATCTGTGTAACATTGTCGTGAGCTGGTGGTCCTAACGCATACATGCGTTGTTTCGCAGCATGCGCACACGCAACTTCCTTACATTCGTGCTTGTTTGGACAACATATATTCAATGTCTAAGGCAGCCACTGCCCGGACATCCACATCACCGATGAAAACACAATCATTCGTTCCCAGGTTCAGCCAGTGAAGCTCGCAGCGGTCCTTGTGAGGAACACCCTCAGTGACAATATACGTAATGCCGCCGATCTGCAGGCGGATTGTGCCGCTCTTCATCACCTGCAAGCTTCCAATCTGCATGCCGCACGCTTATTCAACGGCAGCCACATCCAACATGTGTCATGATGCATGCTCCCTATGTGTAACATCGTGTCTCGAAGATCAGATGTTGAAACTTGATACCGCGTTTCTGAATGTTTTGACACGGTTGGAAGGTGCCGCGTAGCACACACCACTCGCTCGTCGGCTCTGCAGACATTGCGACATGGTCCGACAAATGATTGGTTCAAAGTTGATCTGGGATGATATTGGGGAAACAGGTCAGACACCACCGGCAGCATGACTGGAGAAGTGCTCCCACTCCCTTTCTATGTGAGGCATGGCATGGAAGCCAAGCTGGGGAGAAGGCACATTGAATTGTCAAGCCACGTTTGGAAACTGTGGTGCAGAGGTTGCCTTTCGCCAAACGGTGTGAATTGCAGATCCAAAGATCCTAAAAACGGCATGCATTTGGGGATACGCATGAGTGCTGAACCCCTGGCGAAGCACACTGCACAGAGGCCCTTTTGTGATGCACGATGCAACTTTGTGAAGCAAGAGAAAGCACCTTTCCAGCGGGGAGTTCTTGCAAAATGGCAGAGCCAGACAAAAAGACAGGACGCTCTACAGGCCGAAAACTTGTCGGTGTTTGATGAGCTGCTGGTTCCTTTTGGCCAGCCAACTTAGCGGCATTCAACAGCGTCTGGGAAGGCAAGAGAGACGGAAGCTGCAAGAGTGTCAAGTTGCCATCGGGAACAGGCGCTTGCAGGCCCAGGATAGCCGCAGTGTTTCCTTCTCCAAAGTCCTGCAAACCCATGTTTCTGCGCACGATGATGATGATGTGTCTTTATACAACACTACCGCATCCACATGGACATTGGCAGTTCCAAGAACTACTTGGGAATCTCTTGCGCATTCCTTAACACGCACCACATAGAGCTGCAACGAGCCAACACTAAGGACATCGTTTGCGGTCAAGGAGCCACATGGCGACATGGACAAGCCCCGTGCGACCCCGTGCAACCACCTTGGGCGCCATCGCTTTTGTTTTCACCACTCTAGGTACCCTGCTGACCCAAAAAATCACTCAATGCGTGGCACATATTGAAGTGGTGGTGGCATTGATCACGTCATCTTCGCCGAAGAACAAGCCTTATCGGGCATCGCCGGAGGTACCATCTTACATGCACGAAGTTTTCAAGCCCTGAGCTATGCATGGCACTGAGATCAAGAACAGCGCCCGACATGTTAGAGTCGGTACATGACGACCCCGTATCGCTTGACAGCCCAACCGCGCGCACACGAACATGCAGCATGCAACGTGAATGCTGCAACTCGCACCTCAGCACATGAAAGATCGGGAGGAATGGCGGAAGTCTGGTGCGCGTCTGGATCATGTGGGGTGGCCACATCAGCCATAGGCAGCATCGTTTGGGTAATAGCGCGTCTCATCTAAGAACGGCTTACGGACCTTGGGCGCCTTTGCCTGCGCAGAGGATGGGCTCGGGAACAGTGCTGTCTCGGCGTCGTGTCCCTTTTTGGCAGTGCCAGCACCACCGCCACCACCCCCACCACCACCCGTGCCCGATGCACCCCCAGTTCCCCCCCCCGGACCCTCCCCCTGACTGCCTGCAGATGACGAAAGTCTGCCCCTGCATCCAAGTCACTGACCTCGAATGATTCAAACTTATTGGCAATTAAGCAGTTGCCGGCAACAGTGATCCATGAATCAGCTGCTCCATCCGTGCTTCGTCAAGTACCCAGTTCTTGTGAAAATCGCAACCATCCATCGCAACGAGTTTGTGAGTTTCGGCGCAGCATGGTCACTGAGCGACAGTGACTGCAACTCAGCATGCATAATAGGCGGAGAAAAAAGCAGGTGCTTGCATCGACTCCCGACTGGCACGTCAAGCACGGTTCTTCATGTGCGATGGACAACAGGAGCTAGACATACCCACCATGAGATTTTCTATCAAACAATCGCATTTATTATCGTGATATTTGCAGAAATGGTCCCACAGCCTTGGTGAGTGAGTTCGCTCCGAAAATTCCATGGAGTAACGATATCTTAGTACTGTTGTTGTTACAAGTGATGGACGTGCAGGATGGTGCGAACCACTGCTGCCAGCGCCACCAAATGATACCAGCAACTTCTGCTTCCGTGCTTGGGAGTTTTTATTTTCCCCGCGACTGCCCAGCTAGCTTGGACTGCGCTATCAGGTCTTTGAAAGCATCGTTATCCGCTGCTGCATCGTCCGCTGCATCCCCCCCCCCTGCTGCAACTCCTCGCCCTCGCTCTTCCCGCGCAGTTGGCTCCTTTTTAACTGGCACCTTCGGCGGCAAACTGCATAGCAACACTACATTTATGCGCACTTGACATCCTTAAATGTTTGCCGGCCTTGCACATGATACCATGCCGCATAGGTCGGCCGTCGTCAGGCCGTTGTCGGACGCCGGGGCAGGAGAAACATCAACCACGGGCGTTTGCACCATCATACTCAGAGAACGATTGCCTCTGAAATACGACATCGAAAGCATATACGTACGCAATTGCCTCACAGGGCAATTGTTGCTGCTGATGCTGGCGGCTTCGCGTCAGCTTAAACGTCACCGCTACACGAGGTCGTCTGTGTGACGCGCCTGCCCTCCAAAAACGGTACCCAAGAGAGGACAAGGGCATCCGCATACAAGACAGGTGACCACTACAATGCGATTCAGCAGCCAGATCGGTAGCGACACCGGACAGGCCCTTTTGTAGAAGTAGGGTGACATCCGCACCTTTCTGAAACGCCCTGTGGTTGTCTTGCCCAGACTTCCTGCACACAGCCTGAATCGAGTGAATCCATGACTTCAGTACGGTCAGGCGTGATAGCTATGTTGCCAGCAACGGTTTCAGTTTGGACATTGCCCCTTGATACATCCAGAGATAGGACCGCCACCCTGAAAGCGAGTACGCGTCGAAATTTGATGTCGAGGCGATTCACAAGCAGCAGCAACAGTCCAGAAGGAGTGCGATTATATTTTCGTTACACAACATGCCTGTGTCGACGTCATTTCCATGAAAAAAACTCGCATTTCTCGACCGGAAGGAGGCCCAACCTAGTCTTTCGGGCTTCTGGTCGTCGGCCATGGCTCTTCAATCCACTATATTACGTCGCACATGTGGCTCAACAATACACGTTCTCTGGCAAACAACTATATACTTCTAGTTCTTCATACAAGGGCATTTGATTTTAAACGCGTCGTTGCAGCTTGCCGACATGATAGTAATCATCAGTAACAGATGGATCTCTAGAAGAGGTGAACGGATGATGCGTCGCATCGCTTGACTGCAAGCCAGATAGTAACTCGTCATCCCAGATAGCCTGTCTCAAACGAATAGGCCAGGCTGCAACACGACAGGCAAAGTCGAGGCTGTGTCCGTCAAGTACTTCACAGTTGCTTACGCTTGACCAGTTTTTCCTGAGCATGTGCGTCGGTGCACCAATCTGAACGAAACATAATCATCTGCATACCAACACATGCTTGCAATGTAGGGGTTGTTCTGTTGTTCGCGCGGATATTACAGCCCGTGTCTGCATCAATGCCTAGTATGCCCGTCCTTGATTATGAAAGCAAAGCATGCAAAAAGTGGGCTTGCGAACTTCAGGTACGACAACAATTGTGACTGAAAGCCTCATTGGCACTGGTGGCCACTGTCGCGACACGTCGTCGTTCCGTTTGTGCAGCCCGACTCGCCGTTGCTTTTTTCTCCAATCCGGTGCGAATCACACCAAACGACATGGACCAGTGGCTGGAATTGGTCGCGACTTGATTTATTCAGGACAGAGGTTCCCATAAGTCCCCCACCTCTAGGTACTCGCTGGCGTTCGGGATGTTCGGCACTCGCGGTTTGAAAGGACTAAGTTGTCCTCGCCGCAGTGTCGTCGAGGTCGCTGACGTGAGTCCACCCGACATTTTGGATGCATGAACGGGCAACAACTCCGGATGTCCTTCGCACCTGATCCTCCGCCCTCTCCGGGCGCTCGACTCTGGCAAAGTGGAGGCATCGAGACGTGCATAACTGTCCACTACCTGAAGAACTGCCAACTTGATGATGCGTGGTGTTTGCGATCAGCAGCCTAGGATTGATAGGAAGTCCACAGTTTGCTGGTGCATACTGGACCGACCCTCATCCTGACAAGCACAAAGTCCATCTGTTTTGCATGACGTCAATGCAGGGGTCGCGTATAAAGGAGCGCCCTCAAGTCTGGAAAACGGGGGAAGCCATTCCGCGACTGGATGTGCGGAGTCATTGGGCCCTGACCTATGTTGGTGATTGCGGCACCTATGATGAAAACGTGCCTGGCCATGGCCAAACTTGCATGCTGCAAGTTTGAGCTGAGATTTTGCCTTGAGGTTGCACTTCGACCAAGTTCTACGCTTGGTTGCAACAGTTGCGCGCAGCGCAGCACATGCACAAACTGCAGCATGAGTGCGAGAATAATTTTTGTGAGCTATTTGAAGCTCAGCAATAACGCAAGAACGGCCCGAAACCCGTGTGCAAATAAATCAATATGGTACTTCCACCTCCAGGCAGGCGTTTGAAACGGGCGAGAACGCGATCAGCATGTCTCGCGCTAAGCCCGAAAACCGTGTTCATGTTTTTGAAACGAATTTTGTATTGTAGAAGTGCTTGAAGGACCAGGACTACCAACAGGACAAGTGCCAGTGGGCCATTGATCGCCTGCACACCTGCTGTGAGACATACAACCTGTTTGGCCGAAGCCTTAATTGTGCAGCTTTGCCTCGGCGGCCTGCAGCACATGATGATGCAAGCACGCAAGAGCAGCACGCGGCAGTAGCTGCTCGGGGCGCCTGCATCCGAAGAACAGCAGCCTGAGGCAGCAGCATAAGCTTGGACGACGGTGCAGTCAGCGCACGGCTCAAACATGGCATGCGTCTGCTGAAAGTGAGCTCAGCTTTAGATTCAAGCCAGCCGTCATGGCCCCCTTGCTGCCGATAACAAGGACCGATCGCATGTATGCTAAACATGCGATGTTCGAAGGCTTTTGAGTGAAGGCTCAGTGCATGAAACGCAGGTGTTAGGAAGAGGGTATGAACAAAGCCAGTTCAGTAACGTCGACCGCACTTCAATCAACTACAGCTAACACTACCGGTACATGAGTTTCTTCGGGTTCTTGCACGTGCATCCCTCGGCTGCCATGTTGTCGTGACTTCCATAGCCATTGCATTGACTTCTGTGAAATGAAATGTAGTACGGTACTGGCGTTTTCAAAGGCACGTAGAGAGTGCTTTCTGTGTTGTCATGTTGACTGTGCATCGCTCATACTAACCTTTTCTTGTTTCCTCGCCTGGTATTTTGGTGTTTTCCATGTGGCGATATATTGTAGTGGTGTTCTCCGGTGTGCAGCAGCATCCCAGTCTTGAATTCGAGGACTTGTATCAGTATCCCAATCTGGCATTCTCAGGGATTGTCTCCATGCGATGCTGGACATAGTGCTGCTTCGGTGCCGTCACCATATTGTCAATGTCAAGATTCATTGATCGCTTACCAAGTTTGACAGGAATCTTAGCTTGGGTGTCTTGCATTGCTGCCAATGAGCAATTGCAGTTGAGATTGACACTCTCTGTCGGTGCTTTTGGCAACCGAAGAATTACAGCATGCATCGGCAAGCATGAACGATCGATTTTGGTGTTGTGTTCAAAAGGATGAATACTTGGCAATATGCATTTTGGACTGGGATCTGGTTACATTGCACATGTGGGTTACCTCGATGACTAATGAAGCAAGCAAGCATTCAGTTGCTTGCTTGCTGATAATAACCTGAAAGGCGGCGATGTGTACCACCCAGCAGTGAAGGGTTCACTGCTCAGATGGTGACACGCCTAGTTGCAACTTTGCAACAAGAGATTTCTTATAGAATTGAGGGATGCCCATGCGGACACGCCTAGAAGAAGTTAAGTAGCCACGCCCAGACACTCGGGCTTGCACTGCCGGGTCATATTGCGCCTGCACAATGCACGCATCATCAATGAGAACATCTTGGCCATCAAAGGAAGAGGGCGTAAGCTGCTTGTATACTAGGTTCACAGCACCGCCAAGCGCGTCAGCCACATGAAGATGCTGGGGGGGGGGGTCTGTTACTATCCCCACCTTCGTGATACAAAGCATATATTCATGTCATCAAAACATTTCAACACATAAGAAAGCACGACTTTGAAACATCTTCTGAAACTTCTTAAAGCTTGGAAGGGGCGTTGGCTTGCAAACCACGCATGTTGTCACATGGACAGGACGAGCAAGCATGCCCGAAGCCGGCTGGAGAGCCAGGCGTACTGGGGAGGCACGCACTTGATGTGCAACCAGGAGCTTCAAAGGTGCTAAAGAGGCCTGCAGCATGTCGGCACTCCATCGCTCTAGGACAGCCAAGAGGCGCATTGTGGCCTCCAAGCTTGTCATGCCCCCCGCCTGCAGACATGTCGATGCAAATCAACAGCAGCATGAAGTGTGCTGTCTCCCTGGTTTGCATCAGAGTCACAACAAGATAGTATGTTCCAACCCACGCGCCAGTGCAGGTCACCACACAAAGAAGCACAAGCCTCTGGCATGCCCAAAACACGAAGCAACAGTAATCAGAGGGGACAGCGAGACGGCATGCGTGCCAAGGAAATACTCAAATGTGTGGCGTCCTTCCAGTACAAATCAGCACACACCATTGGCTCTGTGCGGAGCATGAGCGGCATTGACTGACAACCTGAAACCGAGGCATCGGCAAGGTCTGCAGCAGCATTTGCCGATCCGCATGTCAACTCGCACTGAGCAAACTGCGTCGCTTCTGCAGAGATGCACAGTCCTGCAGCAGGTCGGCTGCTCTCATTCTCCAGTTTCGCAGCCGCACAGAAGCCGTTTGATGGATCCAAATCAACTTGCAGCTCCTGATTCAGGAGATCGCACACGTCAGTCGCCATGCCTGCTGTTCTATTAATGTCATGTTCCACACTCTTGATGGAGGTCGCATCTCTGCCTGTGGCAAACTGTGCATCAGCGCCGTACGGAGCTAGCGGCACCCCATGTCTCCCCGTCACCGAGTTCACTGGTTGCATGGGCTGACATGTGGGTGAAAGCAAAGTGCCATGCACCGAAGATGCATTTCCAGAGCACCCTGGCGAGGCATAGCCAGCATGGTCAGGACCTGTTGACTGTGTTGGTTGAGATGCAAGTGAAGCTGGCTGACAAGGACTGCCATCGCAGGGCGAGGAGCTACCCGCCAGTGCATCGCTCAAAGGCAGTTCTCCATTCCGCGGCGAGCTGCGAGGTGGAGGGCAGTTGGCTGCATCACCACTGCTGCTTGCCGCCCCCGTCATGAGCGAGGGCGGTCGAGGCAGGCACACTTGGGTGGCAGGGGATAGGTACGCCGCATTCCCCGCAGTCATCTCACATGCCTGTTGCCATGTCCCGTCGATCACCACAAGCACGTATCTACAAGCAAGCAGCAACCATTACGACGTGCACCCTGGCTGTGGAATACTCTCAAGTAAGGCGCTGGCGGAAAGTACACTGCTGTCATGTACTGTCAAGCAGATTGGTTCCAGCAGGGTGATGGTAGGCAGCATCGGGCCAAACATGACGAATGTCTAGGCTATCGTGTCCATGGACGTTGCAGGCATGCAGCAGGTTTTAGAGAGCGAGGGAGGGTGGGCGCACACGGTTTGTCCTGAAGCGTAGCAGCAACTTCGTGGATACTTTTGGACCCGGGACCAGGGAATGCCACCAGAAGTTGCAGCTTTCCTGCTTGTGCTTGCTGAACCACGCTGTCAACTGTTGCATCTATGCCCTCCTGCAATACGTGGACCGTTGTCACCCCGTGCAATTCATGCATTTGTTGGCATCCAAGATTGCAAGGGAGTTGCAGATCCATGCCCATCTGTTGCCAGCTGGTAGAACGGGCTCGCAGTGTATTGGTTCAGACAAACCTGAGTCGTGCTCCTGCTACTGTTGGCGGCTACACGCGCGAGACGCTGCCTGATGGCGGGCTTTGAAAGGGGTTGGAAGAAAGCAACCGCATGTGCTCCAATTGGTAGATGATCAAAGATGGCAGGAGCAGATAACATAATTACATTTTTGCTCATCAACTCCCTGGTTGCACTTGGGGGCTTTCAGCATGCCAGCAAAGAAGCACATGTTGATATATGCTACTTCATTGCTGAAAGGCACATTCTACCTCTGTCACGCAATGTTGCCAGGCCTGCTGTGAGAAGACATACGAGCATGCGCCGCCTGCGGACTACATGGCAAGGTTGGATGCACTGCTGCAAGATGGGTACCGTCGCCAGTCTGCGCCTGCAAGCTCTCACACCCTGTCAGTCTGCAGGTGATGCAATGACTCGACCATATCGCATCCACACAGACATTGGCAACCCATATTGGCAGCCCTCTGCCTGTGTACATGGGACCTGCAAGGCCATGGAAACAAGTCTCAGAAGCCTTGAAAACTCAGATATGGACAAAGTTGAGGAGGACATGCGTACCTGCGCTCGTGTGGGTGTTGTATGACGATGACACTGCCCCTCAGCTGCCGGCACTCAGGGGGCACCTGCTGGAGGGCAGGACAGAGGCAGACAGGCAACGGGCGCTTGCATGACTTGCATATCGCTCTCCCAGACGAAGCCTCACCCTCGCCGGAGCTCCCCATGTTGAGCAACTACATGGCACCCGTCTAGCCTCACATCCCCACTAAGTGCAATCCCAAGATATCAAAAAGACAGCCTGTGCAAGTGGCAAAAGACGTGAGGTGATGATGATGTTTCTTTTTACAACACTACCGCGTCCACATGGACACTGGCAACTCCAAAACTACTTGGGAATCAGTGCTACTAGATGTGGTGGGAAATTGGTCCACAGACTCTGTTGCGTTGCAGAGCTGCTCCTGCTTAATAGGTTCAACAGAAATAGGTGCTGGGGTGGACCGTACAGGGGGGGATGTGCGTCTCAACACAGAGTTTGCCCTGGCGGTATGCCAAACTGCAGAACCATGGCAAGGCCAACGACATTGAATACCTATCCCTGGCATCCCTGTATGCCAGCTGTTCAAACCTGCTTACAGCCTGGCTGAAAATCATCGCACGATGGTTGGACTATTTGAGACTCTGGCCTGAGCTGGAGATCGTAGCTTGATTTGGACATTCCTCAGCAATTTAAACCTGCGCTTGGGGTTCATCCGAAAGTAGATGGCGAGAAACACGACTGGACGGTACTGACATTTGAGGGGCTTGCGCCAGAGGTCAGGATCTAGACGTAGCACCTAGCTGCTGCCGATTATTGCCAATAAATACCCTTGATAAACGGGGGGAAATGCTTGCATAAACTGGTACGCTTTAGAACTGTATGGAAAGCTGTGCAGAATCACGCTATTGCCTCCAATCATCAGCAATTGTGACGTACGGCGCTTTATATAGGATGGAACCAGGCTGACCATCGTGGTGGGACCCAATATGGGTATAGGGTACTTCATGGTATCCATTGAGGACGACCATGCACGTCCCTGAAGAGACAGGTGCGCACCAACGGAAGCTGTTGATAAGATGGCTTGTCAGCTGAGGCTTGTCGCTCTGGAGCACTACCATGATGAGGTACACATGGGACAGGCTCGTGGCTGTTTCGTCTGCACTGTCATTTGAACTCAACTGCAGTTCACATATGTGAGTCGCGGCGAGCTGTTTATAGACATACCAAGGATTGGCATGCTTGTAAGCTGCAGAGTTTGCGATTTCATTGCGTATTGCATGAGGCAGCCTATCTGCAACGCAATGTGGCGGGAACTCGCCCCAAGCAAAAGTTTTTAGCCTAACGCCTCAGAATACTAGCCCGCTTCAAAAGCAAGCAGGGACGAACGGGTAGTCTCGTTATCTGAGTTGCGCCATCTTTGCGCATCAGACGGCATTCAGTGCAATGCTGACTACGATAACGATTACCTGAAAACGTTTAGACCTGTGCAGACATGTAACGCAGGGTGTGCCAGTACATTATCAAGCATCCCGTGATTTACTGAGCCAGTCATCGTGAAGGGACTTATCCCTTGAGGCTGCACAATTGGCACGATGTTGACATCAAGGAGGTATGTGATGTCCGACCGCGACGATGAGGAGGACGACGAAGAGCTTTACGCCACAAGTGACCCATTCGACGTGCTGGACAGGATTGATTTCAGCTGTCAGCCCGTAATCAAGCTTAAGACAATTGTGGGGTACGCTCGCGAAGTCGTCATACTCTATGATGTTTGTCACTTGTTCCGTGGCAACACAAGTACTTCCTTTGCAGGCTTAGTTCTCGCCCAGCACCGAAAGACTGTTTGGAAATGAGCTTGAAGTGCAACCCTTTCTCAAGTGCACAGCTGATAGTACCGGCTTCTTCTCACCCCCTGTGCTGGTGTGAGGTGGCCTACAAAGCGTCTGGAGGGATATTTTCTTGCCCCGGAACCGAGCACATAAAGAAGTTCATGATAAGCTCCAGAAATAAGAGCCTTAGCGTCTTCTCCAGGGCCGTACCGCTCCCACTTCTGCCCCTATTCAAATTCAAGGTGAGCCTCTCAAAATCAATCATTCATAGCTTCACCTCTTGATTTCAGAGCAAGGCGCCAGAGGTGTTGCCAATATTCACAACATTTAGAGCGTTTGAAGCTGTAGTTTCGTCATGCGGTCACATTGCTAGGAGTCCAAGCTACCTTGTCGCACAGCAATTTCACAATGTCCAAAAAACCTGCATCGAAAGAAGGGTTTGCAAGTGGGCTGAGGCAGCATTACCGGCAATGATCAGAACAGGGATGCCACAGTATAACGTAACAAGCAAGGAGTATATTCCACCGATAACTGGTGGGTGGGTTTACAGTGTCACATCTTGCATCAGTTTCCATGAAAGCCTCAAGGCGCATCTTAATGCGCAGGTAGCAGCAGCCATATGGCTGGTGCCAGCAGCGTCAAATCATGGAAGGCCGTTCAAGCAAGCTTTGCAGTGGTCCCTCTCCACCCATTCAGGAGTTTCAGGGACTCATAAACTCAAAGTACGTAGTTGAAGGATGCCATTGAAGGATGCATGCGGTCAACATCATATTGGCACACTGTCACCACCGTCTTCTTTTGCAAATCGCACACATGTCATTGACAGCATTTACCTCATTGTCCAGTGACTGCATGCCAACTCCTTGCACCTTGGTACTTAATTCACTACCCAAAGCCTGGCAGCGAGCGGCCTTTCTTCTGCATTGGAGTTGCACTGTATGCATGCAAGGCTTTTCATCAGGCACTGTGTTGTTGGTGCTAGTTTGGCGGCGAAGATACTGCGCGGTGCAGAAACGTGTGGGAGACTTAGAGGCACGTGGCACGTGCAAGATGAATTTGTCGTTGCCTTCTTTCGAAGGGTATGCCCACTACGCCCCACACGATGATGCTGATGATCATGTTGGTTGCGATGATGTATACAACACTTCATGCAACACAATCACATGTGTATACAAATGTAGTATACGTGAAGGTTGTAGTATATATGTGCGTCCATGTCTGTGCACACACACTTGCAATGATCTCGGAGAATGCGCTTGCCAGTTTGAAGACAGGTCTGAAGCACCTGCTCTGCCAATGTGCTCCGTTGCATGCACCTGCATTTGGCATGCGGTGTTTGTCACATGCACACTGCATTGAGCCCCCTGCCAATGCACTCCTACACAGGCATCATGCTGCACCCCTCACGGACACCATGCAACGTGACATTCGTCGTGTTCACTGCAGAGGCATGGGCGAACTCAGCGAGGATTTGAACCACAATGGAGTCCACAGCGAACTGGGCGGTTCAGTTGCGCTGACGCAGCTGGCGTTAGTCTGGAACATCAACAATAGAAAGGCTGCAGAAGTCAAACCTCTTCCCGACAGCACCGCAGCTACAGCTTCAACGTTGGCAAAAATGGACATCATCATGGAGCAACCAAGCGAGAGCAATTCGCTTGCCTCCAGAGGCCCGTACACAAATGGTGAGAACGTGGCTGGCACCGCGAGTTCAACGACTTTCAAACAGGATTCATGGACAGTCTCGTCATCACCTATGAATCAGGATGCATGGACAGACTCGTTTGTGTCTGCACGGAGGTCGATGCTGTCGGCTGCAAACAAAGTGCGAGATGCCGCCAGTAGCACCTTGGCCGCGGTACGCGGATTTGCCGGGAGTGCTGCTGAGGCAGTCTGCAGACCAATCGGGCCGCCGTCAGTGACGCCAGCCAGCTCATCAAGCTGTTGCAGCGAACCCAACTCAGCCAAGTCACAGCACCTGCCTGCTGAAGTCACTTGGCGACTTGCAAGCATCACATCGTCACATCTCGGCAGGGCTGGGTTGAACCTCTTCGAACTTGCAGCACCGGCATCTTCATCGTCAGCGCTTCCCGACATTGAATCACCACAGATGGTCGCACGTCGACGGCAAAGCACTGTTCGTGTGACCCGTGCTCGAGTGTTGCTGCCATCTTGTCAGCTCAAGTCGCAACATGCCCAACGCATTCGTTTCAAGCCAAGCACCGAACATTCCTTTTTACACCAGCGATGAACACATGACTACGCTGCTGTTTGCACCAAAGCGCCGACGATGAACCTGTGATGAATGTGCGATATAGTTATGCCTTGTTTACACAGAGGCATAACATCCAGGTTTGAATACCCCGACTCTTGCTATAGCGTCTGAGATGCTGGTCGGACAAATATGGCTGTCGACTTGTTATGTGCAAAGATTCTCTATTTTTATCTGGCATGCCAGGTGCACACAGCCTACTCTACTAACGTGAGACAGAGGTGGAGCGTGCCGCGACCGTCATTCAGATGACTGTGCAACGTACTCCGTTAAAAGTGAGATAGGGCGTCGGAGCGCAACCGTCATTCGGATGACTGTGCAACCGTAACGTAATATTTTCTCCGAAACCCCCGAAACCTCGAGTTCACTTCGCTGATGTCCAGCGCTTTCTTACTTCTTGCGATTACATCGTATTACCTCACATTCAAGCTGGCAGAACTCAAAATGCACACGTTCACAGCATACAAACGTCCTTTTCCGAGAAATTGCCTCGCTAGTGCCACATCTATTTCCATTATCTTGCGGAAAACATGCCGTTCGCATTGTCCCCGGTGACAAGAGTACCTCATGCTGTGCGTGATGTTCGCACGCGGTATATGGTGAAGTCATCGCACTCGTGCGCTCTCGAGGAAATCGCTAAGATGTACACCAAGCCAGCAGATATGTCGAGCCCACCTCGATACATCACTGATGCAACCCGTTTTGCGGATAATTTCACATCACACGTGCGTCCTAGTTACTCTGAACTTGGTAGTGGTGAGATCGTGCTGAAGACATTGGCACTGAACGAAGCGCTGACGAATTTAACTGCCGTGTGAGGAGACCGATGCCGTTGGGCCATAGCTGTTGTGAGCGTGTAAACCGCGCATCAGCCAGCGGAGATGCACCTTATGTGGGTGTAAGTAACGCGCCATACACCTGAACTTTGGGAACGGAGGATCCACGCGACGTTTTCAGTGCGATGAAGCAGCGCTGCATGCAGACCCTATCCCGCGCGAGCGCCCGCACGACCGCGATGCCACAATCATGATGCGATATGGTTCGACATTGATGATAGCAGCTTTTCCCGGGACAGACTCGTGACAGAATGAAATCCTTATTCTCTACCCTTAAACTCTCTCGAAGACAGATCGATGGATTGGAGATTGGTCTCACTGATTGCATGTGCGCAGGCTGATGGAGTTCGATACATCCATGACATTTCCAAGGAGGACCACCTGGAATTCCTGAATTGGCTGGTATCAACTGATGTGCATAAAGAATGGTCAGTGCGAGATGCGGTGTATGCCATCAGTGAGGATGGCCTTGATGCGTTTACACTACACACTGCAAATGTGGACGGCTCACCCTTGGCGCTCATCCTGCGATTCACAGTGAACGCAAAAGGGCAGATTGAGGACTTGTGGAGGCGAAGGCATGTCCTGAAACTGCTGCAAGTCGTCGATGCGCTGCGATTATACTCAGGGATGCACGAATTCCTGTTTCTTATATCTGTTGTCCGGGGAAGAGTGGCTTGGTGGCATGGAAGGCGGTGTTCCATTTCACACCGCCAGCATGTACGTCTGCTTCAGTGACAATGGTGACGTTTGCGTCTTCCATCGAACAATTCTCAAATGCAATCCTCAGAAATCTCGGGCCCAGGTATCCCGTCCAGCACTGCAACTCGTCGTAAGATCCCTTGGCATTCCATGTGTTGGAAGAGTCGTGCTGACGGGTAGTGATGACAACCAATGTTGTAACTTCAATATCAGTGACAAGTTTCATAAAATTCCTGAAACTTTGGGCAAGTGTGATGCGAATGCAGGGGCCTGCTCAAGCATGAAGTTGACGAAATGGTCAAGGATCCTTCCTTTGTCCACTCACAGTTGGCGGCTATGCCACAGCTGAAGATGGAGGACCTGACGCCAGATCCTTTACGAGAGGCAAAAATGCTGAGTGCCGTGGACAAATTCTTCGATGAGTTCAATCTCCACTGTGCGCGTCTCTGCCACTTCAGAGCGTGCTGGCAATGCAAACCAGGAATCCTCAGCCCTGCTAAGTATGGGAACACTTTGATTGTTGCATCAAGTTGTTCTAGAATGCCGATTGATGTGTATTTCATTTCACCCTCCATACTCCTGCCATGTTTTGGAGCCGCGTGTTATGCTTGGCAGCCCATTTTGCATTGCATTAATGCAGCATTTCTCAATCTGCTTTTGGTTTCCAGGCAGAGTTTGAATAGTACGCATACGTTGAGAGATACTTTGGATACCTTCACGCGGCTCGCTTTTCAGATTGGCTACATATACGGAACGCGAATTTGTCTGAAACACAGAAATGCCATATCATCCAAAGCGAATTAGATTGCTAGGCTCGGGGAGTGTGTGTGTGCAGCTGCCGGTCGTGACGAGGATCGCTGGGACCGCATTCTAAACTTCACTACCGAAGATTTCCAGCAGTGGGATGCTACAGCTGTGTGGAAGTGGCCTTCTGGTTTTGCGGGGGTGCTCAACCGAGAGGGCTTGCTTCACGAGATCAACTACCTACAAGATCACTTCGGCGCTTCCTCTGGTCCAGGCAGGACTCATGCCGTGGTAAGCGTTTAAAACGTTCTTTGCAATGCTGCTTGTTAAACAGTGTAATAGCTTTTTTACCGCTTCTTTCAGCGGTTTGCTGCCTCGACACTAGTTGCTTTCCTACAAGCCCGTGCTTATTTGCCCTTTGTCTTTGGTTGTCCAACAACGGGAAAACTTTTGACTGCAATGCTGAACCCACGTGTTGGCACATTGCGAGTGAACGTTGTCACCATGACGCTGTTTACATTTGTAGTGGCTGAGTGGCTGCATATGGGAGCAGCCTCTGCGGTTTGAATGAGCAACAAATCAGGTCGTAACTTCAGATCTGGTCTGCATTTTCGTGCATGACCATTGCAGTGGTGTGATCGAATGAGCAACAAATCAGGTTGTAACTTCAGATCTGGTCTGCATTTTCATGCATGACCATTGCAGTGGTGTGATCGTCTGTTCCAGAGTCAAGCTATTTTCGGCATTTTCGGCGGATGCATTTAACTAGCTTCTTACATCCAACCTGCTTGCAGATGAGGGCCAAAGCGGCCAACAGCGCTTGCAATGTAGCCTTTCTGCATTTCCACCTCGTCGGCTCTGCCAATGGAAGACCGTGTGCGCTGGATATGATTCTCGCATTGTCCTTTAACAGCGAAGGGACAAAGATACGCCAAGCAATGCAACTGCGCAGTGCTGGCTCCATTCAAGAATACTCCTCTGTTTTTAGAGCAGGAGCAGAGTGCGTGGCAACAGATGCCTGAAGGGCGATGACCCTGAGAGCCGTATGCGCCACGCTGGGCAGCTTGGTGTGCCTAGCTTTGTTGATCATCACCATCCCGTGTCACCCTGACGCTCCTGGTGGCGTCAACGTTGTGCACGCATGTTGCCAAGAGTCCTGCAGAAATTTCATGATAGTATGCACCGGTTCGAGTGCGAAATCACGTTTAACGGCCTGGTATGTGGAGTTAGCGTATGCTGGCATGACAGCTCCTTTCGGCTGTATATCAAGATAAATGTACCTATGTACCACGTCACATCCTAATCTCCTCTTTGCCAGTGTTGCTGTGCTCATCTACCATGGGCCGTGATCTCGCTTGTACATTACTTTTGCGTGGTGTCGGACAAACCTGTGTATCAATAGGAAGGGTTTAATGTTGTCACCCTTTCGATGTCAGGGTCTTGATACCGACTGACCAGTCGCACTCACCTGCTAGCGCGCAACCACTCAACTCAAGCCTTGTAGGGTGTCAAACCTTGCCACCTTGATATAGTAATCAAGTAGTCCGTCAACCCGAACGCTCACTTGCAAATTGAACGCCCCTTATCTCCTTGCCATGACAACGAAGTCGGGTAACATACACAGTCGTGAGCCATGTGCAACAGCAACAGGCGCAGGATGAGAATGTAGGGAAAAGCTGAAGCTTGATGTCATCAAACAATATGTCCAGATGGTTTGTGGACCGTGCGTCTCGGCCTCTTCCATAAGGTAAGGTTTCATTCCCATCAAGTTGCAGTGTTTACTACACGGAATGCGATGCATGGAGCGTGCTTCTCCTCGTACGTTGGCGTGTTGTACATTGAGCAATTTCAAACGCCGTCGCACTTCGTCAGCTCAAACGCGTTTAGGGCCCCGTGCAATTGTGGCCGGCAAACCTTGTCCAAGGACAACCCTGACATCGATGGCCCATGTGAAGTTATCGATTCGCACGCCTCGAGAAGCACCACAGCGACACCGCACGAAAAAGGGAATTGTATACAGTACATAGCGGAGTGGTCTCGTGTTGACACCTGTCAGAGTATATGCACCCTATTTGGTTTCCAATGACCCTTACCTCTCGTCAGACACTCACCTCTCCAGTTGCCATCTCAGCTCAACAGAAAACGACATAGTCCATCTGATATAAGAAACAGGGTGAATAACCTCAACGTGTGATTTCCCAGTCAAGCAAGGCAGACATTATCAAGGCCCGGAGCATATCTCGAAATACGTGCTTATCGAGTCCTGGCTATTCACGGCCGTGCAGACGCATCGATACCGGCGTCGACTGCCAATCGTGCTCAAACCAAAGGACGCCTTTGAAATCAATCCTTTCATCCTTGCAGGGTCCGTAAGGTATGTTTGGTTGACACTGCAGGTTGGACGTCTCCAGGACGGACGCAACAGCCAGTGGCCATGTCAGCACGGCTGCCACGACGGCACCCCCGCCTCGTAGCTTTGACGAAGTTACACACTCTCCGGTAACGGAAGGAACTGCGGCAGTGACATCGCCTAAGACGGGTCTATCGTCGCCGCAAAGCGCTGCAACAGTGCCCATCAGCCACTCCAGATTCAGTTGGCTGCCGCTGCATCGTCTGGCCCCAAGGATGCTGTAACAGTAGCCGTACCCATCAGCTTTGATCAAACAAAAGCAGTTATGTCGCCACAAATAAAGGCCTCCGCAGGTGCTGTGCCTGAGGTCAACAAGCAACTTGCCAACTCCTCACCCGGGGTACTAGCAACTCCTCCACCAGGATCATCGTCTACATTGACTGATCCAAGCAGCGCAGTCCCTCGGCCGGTTGAGCAAACAGACAGAGTGAGCGTACCTGTCACTAGGCAAGGGGATCAAGGTGAATTTTCCGCTCCTCTCCATCCAGCACAGGTTTATCAGGCCGCTGCACCGAACACGCCTGGCTCGGCCGTTCATTCTCAGCGGCCAGACTCTCAAAGACAGCAGCAACTTCCAGCAAATTTGTCCACTGACTCAACGATGTCTGCCTTGCCACAAGGGGTTTCTGCGCATCCAACTGATCCAAGTCGTGCTGTCCAACATCGACCTGACGATTCAAGCAGCCCGAGACCTGAAGGGCTTCACGTGAAAATGGCCCCCCATGGCTACCCTCTAGCATCACCTTACAGTGGGGCCCCACTATCTTCTCCCTGCAGCTATGTTAACTTTTCAGGCGTGGATACTGCCTCTCTCCATGTGTATGGCATTCCAGGACGTGAATACCAATTTCCGGACGCTTCTCACGTACGATCCGCAATACCTCTACAGCAAGAGATTGCTGCAACTGCTGTCTGCACAACTGTACTCAGGCTGGAGAGTTGTCGTAAAATGTACCCTCTGCAGCTGGAAAACGATTTCTCACATGGGATTGGTCAAAGGCGCATACTCCGACACATTGCAAGCCCTCTTGCCGTGCTGTATTACGCTTGATCTCGTGTATGGCAAGGTCCAAGGACACAACGTCCTTGTTCGTAGAAGAGCTGCTAAATCATTGCAATGTCGAACAAGCTGTTCAAACGGCAGCATGCCACGGTTGCGGACATACAACCAACTCACCAATTTGACTTTCGAGGGAACAAGCCAGCGCCTCAAGCTACCAGAACCAGCATCATTTACCACCTGTAAGTGCAGCAGCTTGTCATGATCTGGCATGATGCACACGGATAGCTTTGGCCACATCCAGCCGCAGCATTGGTTCCATCGCCGGGCACTGCGTTAATCGATGTGCAGGGTCCGATGCATTTCGATTCTCGCAATTCCTTGGAAGCGCCAACTACACAACGCCAACGCATTCCACTGCACTCTCCACACCTGCCACCATCAAATAATCCACGTTACCCGTCGTCTTCGTATTCCGAAGGAGCGCCCTCCTCTGAAAGCAATTCTTCTGGCGCGCTTCGAGCGGGCCCGTCCTTTCCTGCTGCTACGGAAAGACCCAAATCACCTTTATCACATGAGGCGGGTGTGGCTGAGGCCTGCATTCCCCCATGTTCTGATCGTGCTCAATTTGCGGATACGCAAACTCAGGCTTCTCATGTAGACAGTAGCACCTTCAATAACCCCAGGTATGCCCTCCCAGAAGACTGACCACCGTAATCTGATGCTTTGCATGCAAAACGAGTCTGTTGATGATGAGTCCGTCGTGGGCCGGAACACTGTCTTGCAATGCGCTGTACTTCTACAGGATCTTCCTCCTTGCCAGTGTGTCCACAGCAGCGGTAAGTCATCCCGGTGAAGATCCAACAGTAGCCAGTTCAAGTTTTAGCAAGCATGAGGTGGGATGCAAGCCATCTACTCTGTCTGCTGTCTTATGTCGTCATGACGGTGAATGAATCTGACTGTACAGGCAAAGTGAGCGCGTGGCCTCAACCAGGCAACCACAAAGCAATGTCCCGGCCCGGCAGCTGGCAGCTCTGAGGCTTGCTCGAATGTCTAGGGGGTCTGCGTTGAGTTCTGCTACCATTCCCAAGACGCCATCTTCCGTATCACTTCATTCCCAGGGCAAGTTGCGGGATAGTTCGCTGCCGGGTGAGTGTCGACTATACACCCACTAAACACTCAACCTCCTTGCCTTTTGGCATGCCTTCTTGACTCTTCCCCCTTACAATGCGTTCTTCGTCGTCGCACCAGCGTGAGAAGTGCACAGCTTGGTTCTTTTAGAAAGGCAGAGCTATTTATTTACTGGGATGTGAACTGTTGCAGAGGTTCATATCAACCTTCTCACATAGCCATGTCGGACAAAATTGACAGATAAAGGAGAACAGCAAATGCGTTTTTTCTAAATATCCAGTGTCAATGGAAGCAGCCAATACTCAGATGTCAGGCTTGAGTGTCAAGTGAGTGTCCATGTGCACACGACACAGTTTAGCAGTACAAGGTACAAGGCTGGCCCGAAGGTGATGCGATCTGGTTGCCAAACCTCACCATTTGCCCTCATTTCTCGACACAACCTGTGTGCATAGTTTTCAACTCTTTACGACGACAACAATGACAACCACCAGGTGATCCAGGGCAGGTGGGCGGACGGCACATTCTAGCATCGCTCGTGCTGCAGGTTCGCCAAGGCTGAGACCAGAAAGTTACTTAAAGCAAGGACGCGTATGCGAAGACGAGCGCAAGGCAGGTGCAAGGGCGCCAGGTTGGCGCAATGCTGGGGTGGAACCTCCCGGTTCCAAAGGGTCGCCCTGGGTGCTAGCCCCCGTGGACACCGTTGTTGCTGGTGCCCTCCCGACCAGCTCCCACCCGCCATTCATTCCTGTCTGCGAACAGCCTGCTCTGCCATGGCGAGTGCAATGCCAGGTTTGCACCGCTTCTTGCCGACAGATAGAACGCTACACTGCCAATCGAGCTGTCCCTTAGTGCAGACAGAACTTCCAACTTGTTAGCCACCGGCCTCGCCATGTTTTGCTTGGTTCTGTGAACAGTGTTGACTGTGGTTCTGCTCCTCGTCAGATCAGCAACATGAGAAATGGAGCAGCACGTAGCCTTGAGCCTGTCCAGCACATGTAAAACTGGATGTCAACATAATGCAAACCTAACATACGGGCCAGGCCTTCCATAATGAAGATGGTGCAGGACCCCCTCAGATGACCTACTCGTGAACCTTCTGAAGAGCCTGTTACCTGGATTGCTTTTTCATCAGAATACCCTGCTTGTGTAGGATGCGGTCCTCAAGTTGCGCCATCAGGACTTCAGAGCTATCATTCAGGGTGCTGCCAAGATCGCTCGACTAGAAGTTCGCAACGACGTGTACAATGACAAGATTGAAAAAATGACGGGCCTTTGCAACAAGTGGGTGCTCCGCGACTGGCTGCTTGAGGGCGAGGTCCAACAACTTGTCGGCAACACAGGAGTCCATGGCATCCTGGACTCAGTTCAGGACACAACAATTGTTTACTCGCAGGTCTGGCAACCTTTATGTGCAGGCAAGTTGTGTGTTGGCATGTGCTGTAAGCACGCACTGCATCTGCTGAAAGAGAGAATTCTCTGCGTATCTTGGTGAGCATGACGGTTTGATTGACATGCATAAACTGGCGTATGCGCCCATAGTTTGGACATGCTTGTGCAGCAAGGGTGACAGAGATTTAACCAAGATGAGAGTGATGATGAGGACGAGTCTTTTACGACACGACCCCATCCACATGGACACTGGCGACTGCAAGTGTGGGTTGGCAACCAGTGCTACCAGTGCATCCCCCTCCCTAGGACAAACATGAACGAGCTTTGTGCCTGGCGTTCAGGTACAGAGCGAGCATGAAGTTGCCAACGCTCAAGGCAAGAGCGTCAAAACAACGCGAACACCCAAGCAGCTGCCACTGGATGTGCAAGAGCAGGACTTGCTCCATGCACGTTGGCACGAGCAGCTAGCACGCTTTCTCTCTATCATGGCCATGAAGGAGGAGCCCTTCATGGCCAAGTTCCGAGCCGGGAGCAAGGTGCTGGCAAAAGCGCTTGATGGAGGCACCGTCAAAACTCTTGAAGTTAAGAGTGTGTACGGCAAGAGTGCCGTGTTGAGAGAAACCCTGCTTGATGGAGTCGAGATGCTGGTAAAATTGCCAGTCGACTCCCTTGCTCCCATTGTTCCCATCGGCAGCCAGGTACTACTTTGCTTGGAAGGAGCCGTGCATCAAGCTACAATGATGACTGCAAGCCCAGATGCCACAAATTGGCCGCCACAATACCAGCTCTCATTGTCCACACCTCCTGGCTCAGCAGCTGCCTTGCAGCCTCCTCGCAGGGTTATCGCCTCCCACCACGACTTTGAGCTCATGCATGAAGCGCCTGCGCCAGTCCCGCTCATGCACCTCACAGTCCTATCTGTAGCGATTGTCGATGCCCGTACAGCCTCCTCCAAGAGCGATCTTTGCATCAGCCAAGTCTTCAAGCACCTCTCGGCACAGGGCGCGCAAATGGTGCCGTTGGATGGGGCGAGCCCCCCCTACCCTGAGCTAGGCGGTGCTGCTCAGAGCACTGTGCAAGCGCTGACGGTGTGCGCGTCACAGTACAGCGACTGGACCCGCACTCTTGAGGCTGCGATTGCGCGTGCTTGGCACATATTTGAGAGGCAGAAGCTTGCGCCTTCGCTGGTGCTTGCTGCCGAGTCTAGCTCCAATCCTG
>NW_028323596.1:0-38330 GCF_984573655.1 Nuphar pumila | reverse complement strand
GAGCACGCTGATTGACACATGTGTCGGTACAGAGAAACATCACGCTATGATAGCTACAGCTCAAGCCGAAATGCACTAGAAGCACGTCCTCTTGCAACATCATGACGACGCCCTTGGGAATCCATCAGCGGTCGAGACTTCCATTCCTATAAATTCTGAAAGCAATGTTATCGACCAAAGCCAAAGACGTCTTTCGTGTGCACACAACAACAAGGCCGCGACGTGATTTTGCAAGAAACCTTAGTCTCGACAGCATAAACGCAAGGAAACGTGCGAAGTGTTGATCATCATGCATTGCTTGTATAAGTATCGGATTCCTCATTCTTTAGAGAGAGACAATGCAGCGCGACACGACGTCAACGTAGAATGAATGCCCAAAGATTGTCAGGAATACGCTATATAACGTCAGCTGTGATAAATGGCCTTCACGGCCCCGAGGTGTTGCATTGTGGCACCGCATGCGCATACTCAAACAAAGAAGGTGGATGGGATTAGGGCTGAGCAGTAGCTCGAAATTAAACACCTGAGGCAAGCCTCGCAAAATCCGCTGTAAGGCCGAGCATGCAATTCGAGCACGCATGCTAGAAGAGCAAGCAGGCGCATCACAGATGAGTCACAGGATCACAAATCGCAGACTGAATATAAGCTAAAGTACCCCGACACAAGCACGTATCAAACACGGAATATGAGTTTTCTTTTTTGTAGACTTTGTACATCAAACTGCGGATTCAGCAGTACGCCTGCTGTCACAGTCACCATTCAGGCAAGGCTGTGGTTGTTGAAACAGGAGGAACCCTTCCCGCTCAACATGTAGTTGTGAACAGAAGCGCACCCCGGCGGGGCGCTCTTGACAAAGCGCCATGTGACTTTGCGGTTGTTCCAGAGATTGATAGATCCGAATTGTTGTTCGAGGTAGGTCTTCGAGATATCAAGGTGATTGCTGTCCTTGCGGCACCAGTAGTTGTTGTCGGCACAAGAGTCCGCGACTGTAGCATAAATCACCTTGTTCTGTCTGGCAATCGCGTCGGACGTGGTATCATACATTTTAATGCCGTACCCTGCGTCAGTGAAACGCTTAGTTGATCTCTGACTGAAAAGGTGTGGGAACTGCACAGGCATGACAGGGGCCAGATAATTGATGGCCCAAACCCATGTTTTTGGTCCACCGGTCACAATTTCAGTTCTTGATTCCACTGCAGCTTTGTGGGAGGCAGGCTTTGTTGCCGAAGCAGGACATTTCAACACAGTTTCAAAACTGACACAGTTTCATTGCTTGTGTACACTATGTGCTTGTGGGACATAGGTATTGAAGATCAACAGATTCCATAGAGATACAATTCAAGTCATGTTACTCCATATGCCTTAGTCTAGACAACAATGATCAGGAAAGTTTGCTCTGCATTGCATTGCATGATTTTCTCTATCTTCAAAAATTGGGATCCAATCTTTTAGATACAATAATCGCGATTCTGGTACCTATACTTACCCTGGCAACCACGTGAAGCAACACATCTTGATCAAATTTTTGTCTAGACTACGATAGTTATCGTGGTTATTCCAATTCCTCATCACCCCAATCGCGAGGCACGAGTATGCTATGCACTGATCAGCAATGGCTACGAAATGTCCATACATCAATGAAAGATCTCTCAAAAGGCCTCTAAAGGCCTTTGACCTAGGCCTGTACTCTACCACACTTTCTCCAGATGGCAACCAGTCTGAGGGCAGCACCATGTGGCACCTCATTTGTGGTACCAGACCTACGCTTGTTGCGCGCAATGTGGTACCACGCATGGCACCACAGAAAACCTGCCAGCGTCAATTGTGGTATCACACAATTTGCCACAAACGCAAATCTGACGCCTCCCATTGCAGTGGACGACTATAGAGGACACAGAAAACAAAAGCGGCAGTCCTCTGTGGAAGGCAACGTTTGGGCCACGTACCAGCAGCCGAGCCCGCTGGCAATGCACAAACAAGTGGGGCTCCCTGGCAGTTGGAACAACGGACCTGCAGGTTGCAAATTCGGCCAATGTATGTAAAAGAAAAAGAAAAAGATAATCAATCGGGAATCACGCCAGGTACCGCAATACTGATGGTAACCCCACATGCATCACCAGTTCTAGTGCAATTTCATGATAAAACACACCCGCCCATTCTACATGATACATGTATCCTTCGCAAATGTTGTGGTGCCATTCACGGTGATGGCTAACAAGACGCACCACCATGCTTGATGCAGATTTTCATGTTGTCTGGGTCATTGGCGCCTCCTGTGCAGCCTTTGCCAACCTGGATCCTGACAATGCGCCCGCAGTTCCTTCCATTTGCAAACCGGCCAGTTATTGAGGCTGTGAGGCCGAAGGTGTTGAGGGCAACAAACCCGAGAGCCTTGCCGTTATCATCTGTCAGCATGGACTGGGGCACTCCACAGCCGCAGTAGGGCTGCCCGCACCCCGCGAAGTATGTCGACAAGGCCTGTTTGTCTGTGATCACAGAAAATCCTGTTGAGCAAGGGCTACCGCTATGCAAGTCGCCATGTCCCCTAGGCCGTGATACACGGCGACAGAGAGGTACCCACGGGCTTCGACCTCAGGTCCAGGCTGGCTGGCAAGTACCGCTGCACCAATTCCCATAAACACACATCATTGAGAACGGCCGCAAGGCAAGACAACAAAGCTCTAGGCGGCATGAATTGAAAGGCAGGCACTGTGCAGTGCCAGAAGTAGCAGTAGCGGGCAACGCAGCAACAGAATATGGATAAGCTAGAAAAATCAAGCGTGTAGCCTTCAACATTTATATGGTACCGTGCAGCACGAGCACGGTCTGCCGGGGAGCACCCAGATATAGGGGAGAGCAAGTTGCGTAGGAACGGGACGCACAAAGTGCGATTCCACATGCCGAAGCAACACGTCTTTTGATATATAGAAATATACTAGATATCTCAACAATGTCACCCATAGCACAATTGCAATCTGGTCTAAACTCAGTCCACGCTTGTGCATATGCACATGTGCACACGTGCATATGCATCTAGCAAAGAAAGAAATACGCACGCCCAAAGAAGGCGGCATTGACAGCTTGTGCATCTAGATAACGTGTGAAGCACCCGCAATTGTGCACTCACTAGTATACAAGGTGGCTGACGGCCGGATGATGCACCACGTGCACGGGTGGGCATCACAACACAAGCACACGAATGTTCGAAGCTGTTTACCTGTGAACGTGGTTCAATGACATTTATGACCTCAACATCAAGGTCAGTTAACGGATTGCGTTGTGCATGGACGTTTCCAGACGCTCACAGACAGAACTCTTGCAATAGGACTGCTCCAAGTCACACATGCTCAACGCCAGCCATTTCTGTCCAGCAACCCATGCCGTCACAGAGGAAGCCGCACCTGTTTGCAGGAGCTCTCTTCCTGTAGTGATCGGAGGCATGACTACCATTGCAAGTGCTAGAATCACTGCACTTGTAAGGTACGCCATCTTAGCCTGCAGCGCCCATCGAAGGGTTCGGACATAACGAGAACACCCACAATATGACAAAACAGACATGCCATCACCTCTGTTTCAACAAGGTGGGTGGGCTTGCTGAGTTGTTTTGTAAAAAGAATCCATGAGCTTCTGTTTGGCAGCGAGGCGAACTTGCATAATAATTTGCGGGGTGTAACAAGTTGTGTGCACACCACGTGGACGTGCACGCCTGTGGTTACCCTATGGGCACCAAAATGGTCCCTACGCGCCAACAGCCTCGAACAAATTTATTGCCATGAAGGCAGCATGACATCCTTGCATAAATTCATTAGTACATGTCACCCGGCGCGAGTGCTGGGTGGTATTACTTCCAAAAGTACTCAATCTTCGTCATCTGACATAGTGCAGACTCTGTGTGCGAAGTGGAAAAGGCGATTCGAGCGCAGTCGAGCTACAAGACGAATGTGAAGGTCAAGAGTGCTACGCACTCTTACTTCTTAACGTCAGTCCTCAAGGTGGCGCTCACGGCGGATGCTGATCAATCACGGCTAGTGGATGCCGCAGTGATGGTTCCAAGACATTGTGCCTCAAGGAAAGTGCTTGGTACGGATGCAAGGCGCACAAGAACAAGGGGTAGCGTACAATGCAAGAATGCTGCGCGTTTCAATTGACCTCCATCATAAGGCGCTTGCAACGCAGTCCACAGCACGAGGCAGGATTGCAAGCAGCTGTGCTCAACTGACTGGTGTTGTGCACAGCAACATCGCGCCAGTCGACTGACTGACGAACAGGGGGTTGCCATGTTCATGGACAAAATCAACGATACTGACTTGATCCACCACAGCAAAAGCTAGTACATGCTATGTTTTTGGAATATGCTCCAGACCTCTTGAGACTGTGTGTAAGTGATTCGCATGACCATTTCCTTGTTGCATAAACATATAAATGAACAAACCCGGGTATCGAGCAAGGGCCTTATGGCCTCCTACAGAAAAGAACAGAGGTACACCGATCCAAAGAAGGCGGCGTTGACAAGTCTGAGCCGATCTCACGTATAAAGGAGGGATGCAGACCCCACAGGAGGACGCAACTACGCAGGCTTATGAACGCCAGATTAATGAGATGGCGGTCAAGCTCAAGACGCTGAACAAGGCCATGCATAAGATACAGGGTCATGCGCACAACGGAGTTCAACGCGGGAGCGGAAACACCCAGGGCAGCCAAACAAATTTTTAATGATACAACTAACGGTAAACAGTACCAGCAATCCAAAGCATCACGGTATGATAATGAACATGCACATGTGCTGTACAGTCCAGCCCACATCATGCAGCGCTGGCAATGTCTCGATCAACCAATGTTGTGAGCGCTTTCGATCTTTCTGTTGTTCGGCAGTATCAAGCCCTCCGGGACATGGCCGAGTTCAACGATGTGCACAATCTTAGCACCCTCATACACGTGCCACGAAGGGTCCTCCAATTCCGCGGAGGTGAATCGTCGGCAACGAGCGCGCCGATCAGAACATCACCAGCAATTTGCGTAGCTCAGACACCAGTACCAATCATGTACCGTAACAATACCGTAGTATATCGAACATATGGTTGAGAAAAGTTCAGTGTGACGTGTGACATTTATTTAACAACCGTCACGACGCCGGACCACGCTCTCTCGTGCAACCGCAATGCAGGTGAGGCATCGATGCGCCATCACTACTGGGTTTCGGCCTGGCGCCATGCCATCCACCGTGCGGGCTGCGTGTCTAGCGTGGAACCGCAATACAGCAGCCTTGCAGCTGCGGGGGCGCAGGGGCTTGCTGGTCTTCGTCGCGGGGATATTGTGACTGTCTGGCCTGACGGCCGCGTCCGCGTCATGGACTGCGTTGTTACGCACCCAGTGGCCGCGTCGTTTGTTTGCGATGCCGCAGAGGTTGCCGGATCCGCGGCAGCGAAGGCGGAGCTGCGGAAGCAACGAGCCTTCGAGGAGTTTGGGGAGGGCTCCGCTTACGACTTCATCCCACTCGCCGTGGAGTCGTTTGGCCTCATGGGCTCCGCCGCCTCGCGTTTCCTTTCGGAGCTTGGCGACTTGGCGGCAGGGGGGGGGGAACCGGGTGTCCAAGGCTGCCTTCGTACGTGGCGTCCGTCGGGAGCTCAGCTGTGCTTTGTGCAAGGGCAACGCGCGCATAAACTACAAGTCCCTCTCTCGTATCGCCGTGAACGTCGGCTCGGACTTCCATGCAGGGTGTGATGCACCGCAGGAAGATCCCGGCGTGGCTTAGGTTGTTGGTTTTCTTGTGTGTTTTGTCTTTGTTTGTGTCATTGTTTTCAGTGTTTGTTTCTGTGTTTTTTCCTGTTTTGCCAGCCCTGTCGCTTGTAACAACAAACAACCGTCAATAAGGTTGAAGGCCAAAAAAGTGACGTGTGACATTTATCAAACAACCGTCCATACGGTTGAGGAAAGGACTGGCGCCGCAGGCGATTTTTTTTTCAAGGTACAGCATACGATATGGTATGAGCACGCATTTGCCATTGCAAGAGGTTAACGTCCCATCATGCCCAACAAACAAGCAATGTACGTGATCCATCGCCCTCATATCCATGTTGACTACCTGGACTGAAAGTGTAAAGCATTGCAATCACATCCATCACCACTACAGCCAACGGCGCTGACCCGTAACCTTAGCAGTTGGAGGCTTGCCCTGTCGGTTGCTTGCTCCACCAAGGGGCACGGCTCGACCGACCGCTTTGGCCAGACGGATTGCGCTTGCGCTGTTCGCAGCCGCGTAAGCATGAACATTGCCAACATTGGCGATGTTCACGTTGGCGGAGCCCGTCACCGATACGTTCACGGTCACGGAACCCCTCGAGGATTTGGTAGCTGCTTATATTCTTACATTCATGACAGGGTTCATTCTGGTGTCGGGCTTCGAATAGGCCAGGGTACACAGGGTGCCGCAGGCACCTTGGATAATTTTGCACAGGGTGACGCGTGACATTCATTAAATAACCGTCCTTGGTTGGCTTTTTCCCCCAATTGTGACGTGTGGCGAGTATAATATGCGATAATGAAGGTTTTCCGGCCCGTTGTGACGTGTGACGAACCATATGTTCGATATACTACGGTACCAACAAACGGGCGAACCTTCGGTAGCCTTTCCTAGATTTGCCGGCCCTGTCGCTTGTAACAATACAAACGAGCGAACCTTTTGGGAGCGTGACCTCATTTTTTTGGCTATTTTTCTAAGAACTTACCTGAAAATGCATCTGTTTTCTCCATGTAAAAAAGAAAGAAATAAAAATAAAAATAAAAAATACGACTGGCGGCGTTGACGACGGGCGAGACAGCCAGAGCTGATCTCGCGCCTAATCGCTGCCCTGGGCATCCAGCACTGCCCCGGCGGCGTCACGGTGTGTGGCACGCCCATTGGCTCGGACGCGTACGTTGCTGCCGCTTTGTCCGACCGCGCGGACGGCATCATCGAGCAAGTGGACAAGCTCATGGCGCTGCCCGTCAGCCATCAGGCGCAATTCGCCCTGCTCCGATCCTCTCTGTCCATGCGCATGGCGCACCTGCTGCGCACGGTTGCATGGGACCACCTCCAGCCCAGCGTCGTGCGCGTCGAGGATGCCATCATGGTAGCCGCCAAGACGCTCTTCCAGGTGCTTGAGGTCGGTGCAGCGTCAGCACGTGCCGTGCAACAACTCCGACTCCCTCTCCGGCATGGGGGCTTTGGCCTACGCGACGCAACGTCCCTCGTCGCGGCCGCCGCGCTCGTGGCGGGAGCCTCTAAGGCGCAAAAGGCCATGTCGAATGGTCTTGACATATGCCAGCCCTTCTCGGGCGCGCTGCGGCCGGCGTTGCTGTCGGCCTGGCAACGCGTCTTTGACGACGCTGCCGGCGAGTGCGAGTGGGAAGAGAGCGCCCAGGACCTACCGGCGGAGTTCGTGCTTGAGGACCTGCCCCACGTCCAGCGGGCCGTGTCGAGGCTCGTGGGCGATCGTGCGGGCGCGGCCATGCTCGACGCCTGTGACACCGACACCGTGGAGGGCCAGCGAGACGCAGCGCGCCTTTGCAGTGCCTCAACTGGCCCGTCGTCAGGCTGGCTTACTGCACTGCCCATGTGGTCGGCTCTGCGTCTCACTAACGCAGAGTTTCGCATGGCAGCCCGGCATCGGCTCGGCTTGGGGGTGCCGTCGCTGATTGACATCCCTCCGTGCACCTGCTCCGCTGGCGATTCGACAACGCCGGACCACGCTCTCTCGTGCAAATATAACGCTGGCAAGGCAATTGTGCGCCATGATTCCTGGGCTTCTGCCTGGCGCCATGCCATCCGCCGCGCTGGTTGCGCGTCGAGCGCGGAGCCGCTCTACAGCAGCCTTGCAGCCCCGGGGGCGCAAGGGGCTGCCAGTCAACGTCGAGGTGACATCCTCGTGGTTTGGCCTGACGGTGGCGTCCGCATCCTGGACTGCGTCGTCACGCACCCCGCGGCTGCGTCGTACATGAGACGCTGCGGAGGCTGGAGGGTCTGCGGCTGCGAAGGCTGAGGCGCGGAAGCGGGCGGACTTCGAAGCGGTTGGCGAGGGCTCCGCGTTCGGCTTTGTGCCGCTTGCTGTGGAGTCGTACGGCCGCATGGGTGTCGCGGCGTCGCGGTTCCTATCAGAGCTTGGCGATTTGGTAGCGGCGGCGGGTCGGGTGTCTAAAGCCGCTTTTGTCCGGACCGTGCGTCGGGAGCTCAGCTGCGCCCTTTGCAAGGGCAATGCGCGCATGTACTACAACTCTCTCTCGCGCATTGCTGTGCGTGTTGGACACAACTTCCAGCCAGGATGTGATGAGCCGGCAGACGGCCCGGTTGAGGTCTGACTTGCTTCGTTGGTTTTTTGTGTCGCTGTGTGCTTTGTCTTCCTTTTTCTTTTCTTTTGTTTGTCTTTCGGTAGCCTTTCCTAGATTTGCCGGCCCTGTCGCTTGTAACAATTGGAGGGACGCAGCATCCCCCACAAGAGGACGCAACTATGGGGGCTTGTGGAACGCCGGGTTAATAAGGTGGGCGTCAAGCTCACGACGCTGAACAACAAGACCATGCGTGAGATACAGAGTCATGCGCACAACAGAGGCGACGACAGAGTTCAACGCTGGAGCCGAAACACCCATGGCGGTCAGACAAGCAAGCATTTCACGGTAAACAGTACCAGCAACCCCAAGCGTGACAGTATGATAATGCACAGTCCAGCCCACATCACGCAACAAAGTCTCGAGCAGCCGATGTTGCGAGCGCTTTTGGAGTTGCTTGGCAGCAGCAAAGCCCTCCCGGACATAGCCGAATTCAACGATGTGCACAATTTTAGCACCCTCATACATGTGCCACGCGGGATCCTCCCAATCGGCGGAGGTGAAGCGGCAGCAACGAGCGCGTGGCCGCCGTTTGAGGACAGCAATGTCGGGCCGGAAGCGAACAGTATCGATATCCAAGCGGGCGAGGAATGCCGGTAGGGATTCGTACGGACAGCCAAATTTGGCATGGAGGAGTTCACACACAAGGGAATCAATGGGCTTGGGGGCAGAGCCTGCCGTAGACATGACGATGGCCCTGGACATGCGAGCTCGCAAGACTGCAAGAAGATGGGCTGGCAGGCGTTTGGGAACGTAAGCACCATGCGTAAGCACGTCGTCACTTAGATCATCGTCGGCGGCAGGGAGTATAACGTCCGCAAGGACGAAGTGCCTGCCCATACGACCTTTAAGGATGGCCGCCAACAAAGTGCGCACAGCAGCATCGTGGCGATAGAGTACTCTACGTTTCATGCGAGGCTCGTCACAGCCCCAGCAAACGATGTGAGAGGTGCTGTCAGCGTGGTGACAGAGCGGACAAAACGGAGGTACCTTGCCAGAAGCGTAACGGTGGAGAAGCTTAAAGTTGAGAACCTGGCCGGTAATGGTGCGAATGAGTGTGCGTTTCTGGGGGTCAGTGATGTTCGACTGCCAAGATAGTCCTCGGTGCGGGAGGGAGACTATGTCCAGCTCAGCAGTAAGCCCTTTGGCGTAAACGGTGGTAGCAGGGTAGACGTCGAGGGCATGTTGTTCAAGATGCTGAGCGATTTCTTTCCTAGGGTTGCGAAGGAAGCCGTGAACGGTAGGCGACGTGCTGTGCTTGCCATCATCAACAGCTAGAGTGGTTGAGCGCGCCCAGCAAGGCGGCACTATCGCAAGGTGTCCAGAGTAGTCAAAAACTCCATAGTCATGCGCAGTGACAGACAATTTCGCGGATTCTTTCGCTGCAAGGTCAGCGTGGTCGTTGCCAAGAATGCCAGCATGAGATTTAACTTTGTGGAAGTGGGTATGCAAACCCTGAGCAGCTCTATCCGCGACGAGCCCGGCGATGGCAGCAACAAGTTCACGGTGCAAGGTAAGTTGCATGGATTGTGGGTAAAATGAGGCGCGTCTAACCGCATGTATAGCAGAGAGGCTGTCAGTGTATATATGCACTGCTCCAGGCGAGGAATGTGCGAGAGAGGCATGATACGTGAGTGCACCATATAGTCCGATTAATTCAGCACGGTAATTCTCGTTGAATACACCTGGCAGGCTAGGCTTGAGAAGGTAGGAGGTGAAGGGACTGCCTGAGTGGGTAGGACATGGGACGCATGTTACAAATGCCGCGCCAGTTGCGTGAACCATGCCTCTATCCGTGGGAACATCCATAGCGCTGCCATCAGTAAAATAGACCGAGCCAGGCTACACATGTGGGCAGACGTGCGAGGTGCCATCAGGTGTAAGAACTGTTTGGAGGTGAGTCAGGGGGGCCGGCCCAAAGCCATGTAAACTCGGCAGCGAGTTCAAAAGCGTGACCGCGACCGTCCGTTTATTAGTATTGTTACGGCACGCATGCCCATGCTCCTCGTTCCAATTTGAGCACAAAAGTACAGCATATACATGGTGTCCATCTAGCCACTAACGCCTGTCCTACGTACATGTGTAGACCATGAGCATGCAGCCAGGAAACCAAGAAGGGTTGCAGATACCACGCAAGGTACCAACAGCATCTGGCGCCATGGTAAAGCATTCACAAGTCCTAGGAATCCCAAGGCCCTGCTAAGGGGGACAGAATAAGTAACGAATTTGTCAAGCCACAAGCCGCGCCATATCCCACTAGCACTCGCCTTGGCGGAGGCACCGGCTTCTTCATTGGTGATGAGATGGGAACCAATGTCGATATTCTTATGTGGCGAGGGAAGAAACACGCACAAGCTACCTGGGTGCGAGTGAAGGGTACCAACAGACGGAACCATCTGATCATTGCCAGCGTCTATGTCCCTCCCGTCTCAGACACTCGAAGTCCGGCAGATGTGGCTGCAGACTTTGAAAACCTGGCAATCGACATAGAATATTGGAGCAACAAAAACAAGGTATTTGTTTGCGGTGACTTGAATGCTCGTATTGGCAATAGCAACGGTGAGACTGCGGAAGTTCACCCAAGAGTTCCTCGCTTCGGAGAGGAAACCATCAATGCAGAAGGCAAGGCATTGACACAGTTGTTGGCACAATGTGACCTGTTCTCTCTCGGGAATAGGTTCGGCCCCGAAACTCAGTACACCTGCCTGAGAACCCAAGGGAATTCGGTGGTAGATTACCTCCTGGGTCCCCGTGCCCTGCTGAAATGTGCCCGCTCAGTCACCCACCATCCCCTAGACGATGACACAAACCATGTGCTGCTATGTCTTGATATTCCCTCTAAGCTCGAGAAACGGCCTGTTAAGTCTAAAACTACTGTCCGATGGCGCCTCAATAAGTTTGAGGACCAAGCTGTGGCGAACGCTTACCGAGATCTCATGTCGGAGGAGGTGGTGGCAGTCACCGGTAGCTTGGGTGAACTGAACGAGGAGAGTACGCAAAGCGACATTGACGATCTTGCAACTCAGATCACTGATATCATTGTCAGGGTGGCAAGCTCCACAATTGGGAAGAAATTAAGCAAGGGCAGGCGCACTGCTCCTTGGTGAACCGCAGAGTACAACGATATTAGGGTGAAGAGCCAGCAATCTTACGAGGTAGCAATGCGCACAAAGGCCCCAAACGACTGGGACACTTTTGTATCTCTGCGGAAGGAAAAGAACCTGCTGAATCGAAAGCTCAAAGCTCAGCAGTCTGTTGCAGACCAACGGGCCACCGTGCAGATGTGGGATAAAAGTTATGGCTCCAAGCAAGCGTGGCAATCAGCTAAGCAACTTAGAAACTCTAGGGCGGGCTTTACTCGGAAAATGTCGACGGCCTGTCAAGGGATCCATGATTCACAAGGGAACTTTGTGAACCACCCCCAGCAAATTGCCAGTGTCTTCAAGACACACTATGCAACGTTAGCTAGTCCATCAGAAGATCCTGCGTTCCTGGAAGACCATCGAATTCAGATAGACACCGACTTTCGGACATGGCAAGAAGAGGGAAGGGAAGTGTTCCAGCCAGAGTTGGATGGGGAGTTTGCGGAGGAGGAGATCAATGATGCCGTAGATCACCTTCCGCTACATAAATCGGCTGATAGCGAAGACATCACAGGCAAACTCATCCGAAATGGTGGAGGAGATTTCAAAGCCCTGCTGCTGTCTTTGCTGAACCGGATTTGTCAAAATGAGAGTGTTCCGACTAAGTGGGGGACTGGGATCATAGTAAGTCTGTACAAAGCAGGCGAATCCACTGACCCAGGAAACTACCGTGGCATCACACTCATCTCTATCATTCGCAAGCTATTCAGCACCATGGTTCGTCTACGGCTTGAAAAACGGTAGGGCTGCATGAGTCCCAAAGCGCTTTCCGGGAAGGATGTTCCTGCATCGACCACATCTTCACAATGGCTCAGATGGTAAATGAGTCAGGTGCAACAAAGCGGCCCCTTTATGCCTTTTTCCTGGACATTAAGAAGGCTTACGATGTGGTATGGAGAGAAGGTCTCTTCTGCACTGAAAGCTAAAGGTGTAAAAGGCATGATGTGGCGGGTCTTGCTGGACTTGTTTCTAAGTCTCAATCCTCGGTCCGCATTGCTGGTGAGATGTCCGAGTCGTTCCCACTGATGGTAGGCGTAGGACAGGGAGACCCCCTGTCCACCCTACTACTCGACATATACATTGACGACTTGTTCGAGTCATTGCATGCGGAAGGCGGCCCCAAAGGAATTTGTATATCGCAAGGGGCCGAAGTCAGGGCCCTTACATATGCGGACGACCTTAACGGTCTGACCGCTGATCCTCAGGAATTACAGGTCAGCATCAACCATGTGGCGGAGTGGTTGAAACGCTGGCGTATGCACGCAAACAAATTAAAAGGTGTTGTTATGGTCTTCCATCCTAAGGAAGGTCAATCAGCAAGCATCCCAGCTGAGCAGCGATTGAGCACCTGGACACTAGATTGACACGCTCTGTCGCAGGTGCAATCATACAGATACTTGGGAGTCTGGTTCACAGAAAATGGGTCTTGGGATCTGCATGCAAGCAAAGCACTGGCCAAAATGCGGGCTGCTTTGGGGTACTGGAGGCCTCTCCTAGCTTGCCACCGAATCCCGATCAGGACCCGCACCATGATGATCCAGACATCATCTACAGCTCAGTTCTGTTTGGCAGTGAGGTTTGGTCCACCTCGCAAGTCAACAGACGCTGCTTCGATGTCGTCGCAAAGGAGGCGATGCGAGCGGTGATGGGTTTGCAGTGCTGGGAGGTTGCCTCGGATGTCTTGTTCACAGACATGGGCTTATTGCCCCCATCACTTCTCATGGAACCCTCTAAACAATGCTATGATAAGCATTTGTCCACTCTACAAAGTACTCGATGGTGTAAATTGGCAAAAGCATGTCGTTTCCCCGGGCATCGAGCAGTCGGACGCCCGAGGGTAGGGGCGAATTGGCAAGGAGAGGTGCAGAAATTTTCAGCGGACATTTGCCACGACCTGAATATCTCTGATATCTTCACTGCCCCTACAAAGCAGCTGGTCGCTAGGCGCATCTCCTCCAGATTTCAAGGAGGAGTGCAAGTGGCGAATATGCCAGTGCAGGAAGCAGAGGTGCTGCCTACTGTCAGATCAGGTTGATAGGCAACACCTCCTTGACAACATATGGAGTTGGCACCTAATTCGGGGGAAAGCCAGATATGTTGCAGCGCCGCACTCTGCAATGCCTTGGAAGTGGGTGTGCACTGGCGGGCGACCACGTGGTCTTGCACCATATCTGTCAAGCTTGTCCTCCGTTCAGGCTCGTACTATCATGAGCGCCAGAAGCGGCAACATGTTTGCCCTTCGAAGCAGACTTCATAACCAAACTTTCGAGTTTGTCGATCCCTCTCAGTATCACTGCAATGACTGCGATGAGCATTTGGGGGATGCTCACACAGGCTGTGTTCACTGCACCGTGGATTGTCCCAGCTTGTGGCCTAACATAGGCCAATTTCTTGAAGTGGTTGGAGGTCTTGGACCACAACGTAGGATATTGGCAACTAAATTGGAATCTTTGTTGGGAGTTGATCTCTTGACAACGATTTTGAGTATGGGTTGCGACGATCTCGCAAAGGAATTGACGGGCCGTTTTTGGTCAGCCGTGGCTGATCTCCTTTTTTGCAGGGTACAAGACGATGAAGAAGACATGTCAGGTCAGGATATGGTAAGTCAGGCTGGTCCAGGTACGCTTGCCTCAGATGAAAGTAATGGTAGCACTGATTCCCAAGTAGTTCTTGGAGTTGCCAATGTCCACGTGGATGCGGTAGTGTTGCAAAAAGATACATCATCATCACATGGGATGCGTCCACAAGGCAAACAATCATTGATGCAACACGGGACAATTGCACGGCGTCATTTGCACAAGTCTGATGCTTCAGGTAGACCGTCCAACATGGCAGTTCAGCCCTCAGCATACTGAATGGCCTTATTCCTGACGAGAGGCACAACCGTACTGGTTGATCCCGGCAGGACCCACTTTGAGCCTAGCTCAACAACCTGCTCACGTCGGCCACACAGCAGATATTAAACAGCAGTCTTTTGGTGAACGTTCACTAGAGGATGCTCGTCCTCCTCACAAGCACGCCTGGTGCATGCGCTGGTTCGTGCAATCTGGGTCAGTGAGACAACCAGTCTCGGGGGCAGCCTTGCTCAGAGTGTGGCCGGATCCTCGGTGCCTGGCCAAGCACGTGAGAGCCTTGAGCCTTCCAACCCGCCATGCAAGCGGCAACGCCGGCAGAGTAACCGCTCCGGCAGAGCTTCATGTTGTGCATTTTAGACGAGCTTCTGTGCATCACGGTACACATCTGGCATAGTGATGCGGCGCTCTGCATCGCGGTGCAGCATGCGCAGCACCAGCGCTTTCATCGAGCCCAGCTTGCGCATGTTGGAGTCATAGTCGGGCGTATTCACCATCTCCCATGGCAGGGGCACCTCGCCGCGCATAGTGCGGAACAGCTGGTCCCTGTCCACCCCGCGCAGGACGCGGGTGCCAGTGAACTGCTCATATGCCATGACGCCCAGCGCCCACACGTCCCCAGGAGCATCGGCGACGACCTGCGTGTAGTGGTTCATGCCCGCTGTCACAATCTCAGGGGCAGCGTAAGCAGGGGTGCACCTGAAGGGTACGCGCTTGCCGATGGCCGCCGCACTGCCAAAGTCGACAACAGTCCACGCTGCCTTGCTGGGGAGCCAGATGGTGTTCTGCATAGCACACAGTGGCGTGAGCCATGCTCGTACGGACGTTTGAAGGGTGTAAGTAAGCGCGCGTAATTGAAGAGATGGTACTAGATGGATGCATTTTCGTGAAAGGCGAAGGTTCCAAAGGAAGCTCCCATCCATTGCTTCGCCTTCGCCTTCGTGTTGCGATGTCTTCTTTGCCTTGCTTTGATGTGGTGTCACCCCCCTGAACATGCCCTTTGGCCTTTGGGACCCCTACAAAGCTTTGAGCAGGAGGTGCTTGACACGTCTGAGTAATTGCCTTGGTTGTCAGTGTTGCGCATAGTGGGCCATTCCCAGACAGGGTTGGGGTTAGGGTCTAGGGCTGAGAAGCACAAGCGGTTCCGCAGTTGATAGTGAAGCGACAGGGTTGGTCCCAGCGTGCTGACTGGCAGGAGGTTTCAGAGAATTCCTCATCATGTTTTAATCACCATTCATTCTTATCAATCTACCAACACGAACCAATCATGTTTCCGGACCGTGCAATGTCTTTGAAGTTGCTTCTAATGTATTTTCAACGTTTTGGCGTCTGCGTTCGCCTTAATGGTCCCCAAACGATTACTCGCCATACGCGTACCGTATGTTGGGGTCAGTACGATGTAAATTCACAAGCATGGGGTGAGTAGACTCCTGACGCGAATGTCAATGCCACGTGGGGCGACAGCTATGCCCCGTGTTCAAATCTTTCGAGTAGCCAACTTGCGTTTGGTGCATAGTATCGCATGATATATGTTCAAGCAGCTTGGCTTCAGAATGATCATGGGCAGTCCACGAGCAACAAAGTGTACCTGCACCGTGTTCGTGCATGGTGAAGAGTGCCTCACCATACTTGCTTCATTCTCCTCATGACATTCACAGAACTTCAGTTTTGCAACGCAATGGGCGAGAGTGCACCGATGAGCCGAGCTCACCAATCTAATGCACGTGCGTCGGGCTCGTACCGTGGGTTTGAGGTCACGGTGAACAAGGCCGCCCTGGTGCATGTCGTGCACAATCTTGATGAGCTGCTTGATGACGCCGAGGCTCATGCGGTAGTCAGGGTTGCAGCGCTTGGACCACTCATCCAGAGCCTCGCCCCTCTCGCGCACAACCATGGGCGGCAGAGGCCCTCCCATGCCGAGGTACGTCAGCTCCTTGTTGGCGTTGGAGAACACTTCCTCCACAGGCGCTAGGAACTCCTGCTTGGGGGTGGCCTTGTAGAGGCTCTCCTCAACGTCGAAGGCCTGCTTGTCAAGGAAGAACTTCATCGCGTACTGCTTGTCTGCGTTGCTTGCGTCGGAGGCGAACTGCACGACACCATGGCCTCCCACGCGGCGCTGTGAGGGTCCCAGGAGCTTATACTTACCAAGAAGGACGATGCCGTGCTTGTGGATGCGGTCCAACTGCTCAATGAGAACGCCCGTGGAGCCTGCCCCTGCAGCGGCGATGATGGCTGGGTCCTCCACACCAGTCGCAGTACGGGTACCACCGGCTGCCGCAGCACCCAGCACACCCGCTGCGCCCACGACTCCGGCACCCACAGCACCGGCAGCGACTGCAGTCTTGCCGATGCCACCAGTAACAGCGCTCTTCACACCGCCGGTAGCATCGACAGCGATGTGCCCAACGGATGACGCTGCCGTACCTCCTACCGTCTTGGCTTCGCGAGTCCCCGCAACGACAGGTGCAGTCACCTTGCCAAGAGTTGAGGTTGGGGCGGTGGCTGCAGTGGCGCCCGTGGTAGTCACCACCTCTTTGTCCTGATTGTTCTTGCGGCGGCGCATGAGGAAGAAGCAGCAGAGGCAGATGCAGCACAGCAAGAGGAGACCGAACAAACCACCCAGAAGCCCACCCCGCAGCTTGTCGTTATCGCCGCCACCGCCGCTGCTGCCACTTTCATCTGCACACAACATTCCAGTCAAGTCACGACTCAGGCCGCAAAACACCAAGACTTCATCTGTACTGCCATGCAGAGTGCATACAAATGTGGCACATTCCTCGCTTAATGTTCACCCAAAGAGCATGGGGAGCATCGCGTTCCATTGCAGTTGACCAGGTGCACACAACTCTGCCATCAGCATGACTGGCAGGTAGTGAGGAGGATCACAGAAGCATGCCTGCAGACTTGTCCTCAATGGGCACAGTCATGGGCGGGGACGCTGGGGGCGCAACAAGGACAGCTGGCTCTCCTGTGGCGGTGTTGGTCACTGCAAAGCAAATGCGGCTGTTAAAACATAAGCATGCGTTAAATCTGCAGGCTTCATGTTTGATGTCACATAATCCAGAAAGCCAATTTTCTTTCTGAAGTCATAGTTCGGCCAGCTGTGCTCAGAAACGCGTAACCACAGAAGTGCCATCTTGGGGCCAGGTGTACAGGTGGCATCGTGGAGAGTGCTGGATGCACGCAAATGGCTCACAGAGACGCGCCACGTGGTCCTTGGCGAAATGTGAATGCATTTCAGAGGACACGTATTGCTATGCGTCCGTTGGGATGCTTTAGATGGCTTTATGCAGTGGCATGTGGTACAAAAGAAGACGCCTTGCCATGCTCAACAGATGGCGGTGTAGACTATAATCCTTTGGCAGCTCTGTTACCACAGTCCTAGGCACCATGCATAGCTGCCTTTAACAATTTGACTGCCAAATCGTACGACAACTTCAATAGCCAGTCTGCTTCAAAAGCGTGAATTGCCAAGAGTAGTGGTTGTGGCTGATCAGTGGCTTATGCATTCCGTGCACACACCTGAGTAGTCGGCCACGTAGGTCTTGTTGTCTGCACATGCAACACCGTCATATGAGCAAGATGGGGAGTGTATCAATGCTCTAGCGCACAATATCCAACGTTCTCTAGTTTCGCACAATATGTTTAGCTGCGGTTGCCACAGGGGGATCAATGTCCCACATCAAGGACAGTCAAAGTCCGTATTCATATCGTCAAGCAGGCCCGATTTGCAGAACAGTGCGTCTGCATTGTCGACTAACGTGTGCAGGGCAACTGACATGCGACAACGGCAACATCACATCATGGTGCACGGAGTCATGTCCTACTGCGTCGGAAGGAGGACTCCTGTGTGCAGGCAGGTCTTTACGGTGGATGTGATAGGCATATGGCAACGTTCGCACAGATTTCCATGTAGTTCTTGAAGTTGCCAATGTCCATGTGAACGCTGTAGTGTTATGAACACATACATCATCATGACATCACATAGATAATGGCAAGAAATAGACAACAAGAAACAACGACTTGAAGTTGCCAATGTCCACATGAACGCTGTAGTGTTGTAAACAACCCTTAGACCCTAACCCCATACATCATCATTACATCACATAGATAATGGCAGGACATAGACAACAAGAAAGAAGGACAGCACATTCGAAGTGACACAGCTCATTGAACGTCAGCGGTCGGAACAAGCAAGCCTGTCGTACATCATCATCATCATCAACATCAAACCACAGGCCTCGATCAACGCAGAGCTGCAAGAGTGAGCATTGGGTATGCTCACCTGAGTTGATGGTAACAGTGTACGGACCATATGGAACTGCGGGGGTAACATACTTGTCAGAAAAGGTGGGCAGATGGCATTCACATTTCAACAGTACATTGCGCTCGGTACTTTTTCAACAACCGCAAAGAGCAGCTCCCGCCGTCTTGAAGCATAGTCATTGCAGCACGAATCCCAGTGAAAGTTGTTAGTGAAATATGATGAACTTTTGCACTGCAGACGGCTGTCCTAGGCAGTGTCTGTCCTTATATCGTCAATAACGCCGTTAACCCGGTGAAACAGCACGTCACGGGGCTGTTCGTGGCTGTGCCAACCTGCATTGGATCAAGAACGCTGTGGTGGTGGCTCACGTTTCACAGTTGCCCAGTCAACTTGAAGGCAATAAAAGCGCATCCATGTCGTCATGCATCAGAAAGTGCTTGGAGTTCACTACCCTCTGACTTACGCCTGGATGATGTACGTACCTTTCTCTGTCACATACATGACTTTGTCACCATCGTTCACAAACGACCCTGCACATAGACAACAGATTTAAGCTGGTCACTTTAAGCTGGTCAGAGAGTCGCACCAGACCTGCAAAATCGGTGTTCGTAGCCATGGGTAGATTGAAAATGGGAACATGCTCACATGCTACCACTATCCTCACGTCGTTTGAATGTCATCACAAGATCGGGGAGAAACTTATGTGAGGAAACACACTTGTGAGGCTCGATCCAGGGGGGTTGGACGTCAATGTGCCCGCTCCATCGGTCACTGCACATACATGACGACCATCAGTCGGCACTGTGCGGTTGCCCACGCACATGACAGGTGCTGCGAAGGCGTTGCATGTAGTCACAGCACGCATGGATTCCCAAAGAGACAACGTAATAAGCGACCTGCCATGCATCTGTGGAGCACCACGTTCCAAGTCCCCGCAACGTCAGCTGACCCTGACATGTCCCAACTCATCCATAAAAGGAGGGACTCCACTCACACACCACCACGTACACCAGTATCAGAACAACACCGCCTCACATGGGAGCCATTCGCTATCAGACTCATGATTGGGCGTCCATGTTGTCCAGTACGTGACAGCAGAGACGGAGAATGCTCGGTGACAGCGCAAACACATTCCTCCGCGCACACGTATGCCTGGGGCTGCGTGACCCAACAGAGGGTGCAGCACTCCCAAAACTTGTCGTGCCATGTAAATGCCCAAGGCGTGAAACGGCAGGGAAGAGGCCGGCAAGCAGTGCTCGCCACCTCACTATGTGATAACACACGAAGCAAGTCATCACAGCAAGCCTATCTTGAGAGTGTTGAGGCGCACCATTCACCATAGAGAGCTCATCATAAGGTGGCTGCATCATGGTGTAAATCTTCCCACCGTCTGGCAAATCTGTATCCCACACATCAAGTCAGAAAACCAAGTGCCGCGCACATGAGAGCTCTCTCATGCGTGAGTTGACGAGAGGCCCTTGAGAAGCGGAGCTGCGGGGTGGCAGGCGATTGCACTTGGGCTGAACAATGTGCTTGCAAACGCTTCAACGGCAAACCAGAGGAAGATCTCTACATGGATGCACTCAAAGCTTGTTTTTACATGCTCGTCAATGCCGGGAACGTGATGGTTGCGTGCCCCGCCAGAGGGCATGATGATGTCTCTGCACCCTTGCATGGTAGAAGATACAAACGAAGACAAAGCCATAATGGGCCAGGGGATGGCCCGAATGCGTTAACGCATCCCAGTACCTTTTGACACAAAAGCAAAAGTTATAGGGTAGTCCTTTCTAACGCAGGTTTAGATATTAGTCTTCATGACTCGTACTATGTTGTAGCTCACTTTCATTATGCGCTTATCATGATGGTGGCACTTCATCTTAGGTTGCACTTCGAGTTGCCAATGTCCATGTCGCTACACAGCGTTGCATCATTACTTGCGGTGACTTCTCACGAGGAAGGCTTCCCTTCAAGTGTCCAAGTGCTGATTGAAGAAGCAGTTTGGGGAAAGCGCATACCAAGGTTGGTGTCATAGGTCCATTCTCCGTTTGCGTCCACTGCAAGACAGCACGGGTCAGGTTGCACAGTGAACACTAGCTCTGAATACAGCACCTGTCAACAGCGTGCATGCTATCCACAACATGGTGACAAAGTAACGCCTGCATGTGCTCCAAACGAGGTCAAAGCAGCAAAGAAACATGGCACAGAGCATCAGGCACACATGCCCAGCAAGGGCGATTGCAAAGGTCACAGGCAGCGGCCGGTCACGGATGCGTGGAAACGCTCAGTTTCGCCCACATGGCAGTCTTCCGCACTTGCAATGCCAGCATGTAAGTCAGCACACCTGTCGCCCCTTGCTCGAAGATGGCTGGGCCAGACCCCGCTGGGTACGGCTGAGGAATGATGTTGCCATTGGCATCCTTTGCTGCAGGTCACAAGCCTATTAGCGCGTTTGCACAACGAACCAATGTCACTGGCTGGCATGAGACAATGCAAGTCCCTTCCCAAAAATCCTCCCTGATTGCTTGGCAATTTGTCCTCACATGATATGTAGAGTGCAAGGGAGCAACGGCACTCATGAGCTAAGATTGGGGTGGTCGCAGCAGGCACTAGCCAGGCTGCCGGGTCCACTGTCGCATCAAGCAGAATCAAGCAGCAAAAGCTACCAAACGACCAGTGTGCCGCGCACAGCCAGCAGAGTGCAGCGACACCAATTTGCAGCACAGGGAGAAGTGGCTGAATTTTGCCCAACAGCTGATGGCGAAATGCTGACAGAAAGTTCTTGCCGGGTTCAAAGACAGAGCGAGACATGCGGACGCCCACGCAAGTCGGGCACACCTGTGCCGGTTGCCTTGATCTCGCCAGAGTCAGTTTTCACTGCAAGACAAGCAGGACAAGTCGTCGTCAAATGCAAGGAAGGAAACGTGCACATCTGCTAGTACCATGGTGGTTGCCACCTTCGGACCCTGGGCAACGACAGATTAGGACGGCCGTATGAGGTCCTTTTTTTTTCCTTTTTTTTTTTTGAAAGGACCTTTCTTTTTTAAGAAGAACCTCATATGGGAGTCCAACAAATCCTCACATGGGTGAGCGCAAAGGGACAAGCTGTTGCAACCACAAGATGTGGCTGCACCACAATTGCAAGTATATACAGCCTGGTGTGCGCCAAAGGATAGCAATACTCGTCTAGCCCGTCGACTGGAGGTGGGGCTAGAAAAGCGTCCAGGTCTTGTTCACATTGCACGATTACCAATCCAATGCAACATGCGAGACTCTAACAAGCTGTTGTGGGAAGTAGTCTGGATCCCGAACGGCGAGAGCCATCGTATGCTGTACACAGCTTGTGAGGTTGAATCATGGAAAGCAGGGAAGTGTCATCAAAGGAGACTGCCTGTCGCTGACGCATTCGTTAATCATGATGCATGGATGACCCTAGCAAGCCTGGATTGCGTCGGTGACCATGACTGGGTTGCTCAAAGTCTGCTCGTGCATAAGCTTATGCACACGCAAGGATTGGCACACACCTGTGTTCAGGGTGACGGTGGAGTTGCCACCATTGCCGTCAGGGATGTCGACTGCACACGCAAGCGCAAGTTGGAACTCAACTGTGCCACGCGCCACGGGCAGCAACAGACACCAACAACCAGGCAATGAATGACAACAGGGCTTGGCTGAAAGAGGAAGTGCGTGGTCACAGACCGTGCACCATGATGCCAGCAGTGGCGTCCAATTGAACGTATGCTGATGACAAGGAGGGCATCTCGCTTGCTGCAGTGCACACTGATAGCAGTGTTGACGCCCTTGCGGTGTCAGCGCATTGTCCCTAAGAAAGAACTCGCTTGCATTTTTTTAGCTTGGCAAGACGATATGGAAAGCGTAACCAAGGTGCAAGTAGTCCTGGGTGACCGCACCAGTGACAACGCCTTTCTTGATGGATGTGGATGTCTTGGGAACGGGGTCCGCCCCTTCAAGCTTCGTCCCGTTCACATCAGAATCTGCAAGCAGCGGCACGTCAAGCTCATGCAGTACCTGCAAAGCATGAAGCTCTACGCTGATGATGTATCTGGCAATTGCTAACGTATATGTGCACGAGCACTGACGATGAAGTGCACGAATGGAGTCTCCAAGAGTCCGCAATTCGCCACTGCCCCCTGCGTTCCAAGAAACATCGATTCCTGCTGAGTACAACCAATCGGGTGCGTTCTGCTCCAGGCAGCTTCTCAGGCTGCTCAGGCCCAAAAAATGTGGCCACATTTCAAAGGGAGCAGCCATACAGCAGGCGGGGGGGGCGTACAGTAGGAGTCCTTGATGGAGTTGACTTTGCCATCTGAGTCCAGGCCTGCAACACAAAGAGCCAGTCACGCATGAGACCAGGAAATGGCAAAGGCACCGACCTGTCAAACAAGGTTGAGGAATGACGTGGCCATGAAGCTGTCTTGCCATATAAAAGCTCAACCTTAGAGCGTGCTGCAGCTGAAACAATCCACCAACAGCCAGCTTGGTGGGTGCAACGCAAACGTGAACGAGGACAAGCCAACAGATATCAAGTGTGGGTCGTACCGGAAATGACCGTCAAGAACGTGCCGTCTCCTAGCGCAACTGCAATTGCACAGCCAACCTCAGCAAGAAGAGGTCAAGGTTCATGAACTAAATGCAAGTACAACGATAAAAGAGTGCAATATTCACACACCCCAGCCTGCATGACCAGGGTCTAGCATGCTCCGGCAACGGTGGTGCTAGAAGCAAGTGGCGGAAAGAGAGGCAGAAACTTCAAATGCAAGGCATGGGTGACCATACCTGTGGTTGTGACAGTCGAGTTGTCTGCAGCAACAAAGCAACGGTGAGGATGGTATCCTTGGGACAAATGCCAGGACAGCAGAACACAAATCGAGACGAAAACAGACTCCCAGTTAGCATAGAGCGGAACTGAGTGGCGCGGGCCACCCAATGTACGGAATGTACAGATATCAGCAGGGATAGGCACGCTTGTCTAGCATGCAGCTCATACCTTCGCTGACGACGCCCACCGTTTGGTTTGCCATTGGCACCTCTGCATTCAGTGTCCATGGTCAGTGAGCAGCACGCGGCGCAGGTAACAAGCCTCCGTGCAAGCACGCAGTCCCGCGACATGCAGCAACTCTGCAGACGGATGGTTGACATCACACGCTTCCATGTGCAATATCCAGGGCATCGTTCGGCGTGCTCGCACTCCATGGCAACGGTATCACTATCACCCATGCTGCAAGAAGGGCTTGCATGATGCCCTCGGAACCAGCTGTATTACTTTCGGATGGCTAGGGAACTGTGATCCCCCCCAGCAGTACATGAGTGGCAAGCAAATAAGAAATCACTTACCATCACGCAGCGAAGATCTGCAAAAGAATTGACAAAACTTGAGGGTGTGGACAAGACAGACTGCATCGTGTGTGTTTTGTGTGATGTGCTGATGTGATACGGTTTGTGAGGCGGCTGTGGGTGTGTCGCACTGCAGGTGGATTGTTTCAGGGGCGCACCACAGCAGCAACAAAAAAAAACAACATCGAACAGCAATCATTGCAGGGAGGCACACCCACGGTTGGTGGAGTGTTTGGTGATAAAGGGGAGTCCGGAGACAAGGGGGTGTCTGGGGATAAGGGAGTGCCGGTGGGGGCTACAGGGGTGCCTGGAGGGGGAAGCCCCGGGCAGGTGGCACCTGAGGAAAATGTATCCTTGCAGCTGACCAGGTCAACAGACAATTCAGTGTTCGAAAGGTCACGGATGTCATCCTGGTACGTGCAGTTCTTCAGCCAGCAGCCGTTGTTGTTCGTCTTGATGACAATCGCGTAGCACTCGGGCATTTCAAGGCATGCATCAATGCACGCCTGCTTGTCCAGATCCTGAGCGGTCGGGTAGATGTCATTGCCATAGAAATCCGTGCCATCCGTGACCGTGAGGGCGTCGATCTGCTCCGTGGTACAGGCGCCTGCAGAGCCAGCACGTGTCATCCAGATGACTGGAAATCATGTGAATCTATGATGTGGCGACATGGGTGGCGATGCAAGGCCGGCCCAACAGCCCAACTGCTTGATAGCGCCTGCACTGTGACTGCCCTTCACATTGTGGTAGCTGCACACAACACTTGCATGTGTGTTGACGGTGGATGGTTGCAACTGGATACACGGCAAAAAAGCAGGCCGTGCAACGCTCCATTCCGAACACATGCACGCAGCTGAGTGCATCAGACCTGCCCTGACTGTTGGCTGACGAAGCCAAAGCAGAGGGTAGATCATGCAGCATGTCAGAATAGGCGACACGGCGTCACGCGTCCTGCGCGACTGACCTGCTGCCCATTGCCTTGCGGCCGTGACTTGCAACCTGATGTGCAGGTTCTGGCGAATGAAAGATCACCAGAACCGTTCCTTCACAAGCAGTCAACAACCAGCACACGAGCAAATGCATGTCAATATCTATGCTAGCGCATTTTCTTACTTGGTTTTGGTTTTCACCCTTTGTTCGGCCGCACCACTCGTGAAGTGTGACGGCGGGAACGCGGAGTGTCCGAAGGGAGGGGTGCAGCCAGAGTGCCGGGCCAATGCCTCCGTTTAAAAAAAACAGCAGGATTTTGCAACACCTATATTCCTTTATTGTTCAGGGTTCGTGCGCACGTCCTACCACGTGTACTGCCAAGAATTTGCCGCACGTGCCCACCGTGCATGGGTACCCCTTTAGTCAGCTCCCATATGGACTGCCACCAGTGATGGCACCTCCAAGTGCAGAAAGAATACGAAGCAGTTGCGGCCAGCTCGAAAACTGTACCCATTCCGAAAATGCAGGGAATGCATTGGTGCATGTGCCGTCAGCAATGTGTTCTGGCATGTTAGGAACGCACCTCTCGCGTTGTTGACGCATGCAAGCAGCAGCAACACCGCTCCTGCGACAACAAAGCATCTCAACACGTGTTAAAGCAAGCTTACAAGGTAAGTTCCACACCACTGCTACACATTAATGAGCTGACAGTCAGCGAGGGCCAAAACAAGGCGAGCCTCGATAAGGTCGACCAGACCACGCCGATGCAGGCTGTCAATGCGACAGCAACACCAGAGCCTTCATCTCAGATGGATGACATCAAAACAGCATACTTATGTACCTGACACTTTCGCATACATCATGGAATGTTCAGCACGAAGGCAATGCAGGTATCAGTAATAAATAACGGCACACGTGTCGGAGATGCGACAGGGTTGCTACGTCCCATAGAGCACGAAGGTGTGGCGCAACAGAACGTTGCTCATCAAGATACCATACATGATGATAGACAGCCGCAATGTAGAGCGTTGCAAGGAGCATCGTACCTGCAACTCCGCTGACACGCATGGTGACAAGTTACCTCCCTGCACGTCGGATTGCAGTGAATAAGTGGAAATACAGATTCCACGGGTGCGGCGCTTACCGATGACAAGCAAGAGGTTCAAGTGTTGCAAGAGCCAGACTATACCCGGCTACCCACCTTGGAGTGGCTGCGTCACAAACATGCAAAACACGATATTGCAACTATTTGCGATAGTATGGCTACTTGTGCTGTCGCGAACCTGCGGTTGTGGCTGATAACCGTTGTATCGGCAAGAACGCTTGTGGCGCCTTCGACTAGGACCAGAAAATTGCCAACGCAGTTAAGTTACCTGGTTCCAAAAACTTGGCGTGCTCCCTGAAAGAACTCTGGAATTCTTGTAGCAGAACAGTCGGTCTCCCTCACAGCGTTTGCTTGCATGAACTGAGCCTTTCCAAGCAACGATCGAGAGACATCTTGTGTGCTGGTCGAATTGTTACCTCAGCGTTCCCGCCAACCCTGGAAATCGGCGATCGTCATGTGGATGGCATGACATGTTGTCATACGTATCCCATGCACCAAAATACACAGAGAAAGGCGTGGATGTGGAGATGCGTACAACGAGGAACGACTCGTGTGGAAGCAGAGGTTCCTCATTCAGCATGCATAATTATGTGCTACTGCAGTCATTCACAGGCACTGCCTATGACTCCTGTCCGAAAGCTCCAGGCACTACCGCGAGTTGTTTTCTTGCTTCAAATGGAGGCTGCGCCTGAAAGCCGTTGCATAGTTTTTGAAAATGCCGAATCGACAAAACCGGAGCATGTACCGACTGGCGTACGCATTCGTGGCGTGGTTCGAATTCGAGGCAAACAGTCATCGACCTGATGAGGGGCGGCGCGGCAAGGTGAAGAGCGTGGCACAGTGTCGCTGTCCATACTGCACACCGCTGGCGCATACTCGTTAAATCTTGAACTGCGACTGCAGCTGCGAGCCGGGTACCGATTGAGAAGACTGAATTCGAATGCGGTCGCGGTACCAGATGAAGGCGGTCGGGAACCAACACGGTAGGACCTGTTTGACGACCGAGCACCTAGGCAGTGGAGCCTGTCCAGACAACGACATGCGTGTCGATACAACGAGCAGTCATTCCTGGACGCTTCCAGATATCTGTTGTTGGAGTGCCATCCACCAACATTGTTGGATTACTCCTACTTTCCCCTACGTCGTCGCCCCCGCGCGCAGAAGCAACAGGGCTGTGTGGCTAAACGGTTGTTGCGGGCCACCCGCTCGCAGTTACCCCAGAGTCTATGTCTGCGGTGCCTGATGTAGCAACTTTCGGTGACGTGCCTTTGTTTCTGCCCCCGAACTGAGGACACTTTGTCGGGTGTACTTGATGCTTGTTTTTGGGATTCGCTTGAGCTGCACTTGCCGCCTGTCCCCCAGATTACCCCTGGGCATGAAGCCGAAGGCCTTCGGGTACGCCCCCCCGCCAACGACAGGGGAGGCGTGGCATGATAACCAATTGATTTAACAATGCCGACAACGGAAATGAGGAAATGAGGAAATGAGTAAGGGTGCGCCCCGGATGGCGCAACATTAAGCAGCAGTCATATGGGCCCAAGTGGATGGCGCCAAGGCTCCCAACTTGGGTGTCTCAAAGATGTGACTGGGCACAGGCACAAAATCTAAACAGTTGGGGCTCACGCTGAGACACGCGTTGCGCGGAAAGGGATGCGCCCAGTGACATTTGGCCTCGAGGCGTCCTACCTGGAGAGAGGTAGCTGAGTAAACTTTCAAAAACGGAAGCGATAGAACTTGGGGATGCAGAGCTACCTAAGCCTGCCTGGGAGCAGCAGATGAGATGTGAAGCCCAAGGAGCGTAACGAGAACACGCTTCGCCCCACCCCCAAGTACTGCTCTTTCGGATCCGTGCAGGTCCTTCATGAGCAGGATCACCAAGAGCGCCCATCACAAGATGGTAAACGGTCAAGGCCTGTCCATCGATGCACCCTGTCACCTCTTCAACATGGACGCGGCTGTAAAGCAGTGAGCCCATGAGCGGCGCATGACGTGTCACATGAGCCCACGAGCCATCCGTCAGCACGGTGCCCGTCCGAGTTGCGGTGTTAGAAGCGGTTCCATCTCCAGAGATCTTGTGCAGACTGCCTAAGGAGGCTCTGCCCTGTCATTTGCATATTGAGTGCCAATGCATTGTGGGCTATATATATATATGGCTGAGACACACAGTGGAGTTCATTCCAGTGAGGAATTCCAGTGAGGTTCCGAACATCCAAACACAGGAGCATTTGAAGATAAGGCCCTGCACCGAAGCGTTCTAGTCTGCAATGCTTCCTGTCCCAGGTCAAGTGTAGTGGGGTGCCGATCATCGCCAGAATGCATTCATGAATGCGCATATTCTGCATCATGCATGGCTCAGCCCGGTCAGCTGGAATACTGCCGTGGGTTGCCCAATGCTTGCAAAGGCTGTGGGTCAGCTGCTATCGCACTCTCCCCACCAATTCTGTCTCTGTAGCATGGCCACGTTCCCCGACGAGCGCCACCCCCAACTCCGCCTCAGGAGACATGTACGGGGCATCTGGTCTCACAGTTTGCCACGAGAAGTCGCAGAACTGGAGGGTTGTTGCAGGGAAGCTGATCGCTCCCGCTCGCCAAACATCTACGCACCACAGCATCGCTTGCCGCACGCCTGCAAACACATTCAGCAAGCACATTCAACAACACAGCTAGCCACGGCCCGAAGCAGCGCAATGCACTGCCTGCAACTCTGGTTTTTTGCATGCCTGCCACCTCGCGACTGGGCTGCAGGCCAGGAGTCATTCTTCAAGACACATAGCGTCCTGGCAGTACCATTATCCACAAGGCACGGAGCACAGGCAACAGGCGGCACCAGCTGAAACAACAAGGTCGCGGGCAACAACCGCACATGCGGCGAAAGTCGTGTAGTATGTTCTATTGTGATCCCTTGCACTTGAAAGCCGCGTCACTTGCGCCTACTCTACAAGCACATGCCGTGCAACATGGCAGTGCAACATTGCACAGGAACATTGTGATTGGTACAATGTGCGAGGGCGCACATTGGCTGAAGTCTGGCTTCTCAGTTTCAGGCGAGGTGGAGCACGCTGCGAGCAGGTCGTCGTCAGGCAGGTCCACAATGGCTCGCAACTGCGCCAGCGTGTGCGGAGGCAGAGGGATATCGCGCTGCGGCAGAACGATGCACCCGGAAAAGGGGTCATAAATGTTTTGCAGCGCGCGGTGCTGGCCAGCGAAACCGCTGGCCCATGACAGGCCCCTTCGCTCGGTCGCCATCGGCACTGCACAACAGGATTAATTCTTCAAGAGCACGGTTCACCATCAAACATGCAGCACGGACTTCCATTCTGCTGCAGAACCACAAACGGCAGGCCGCTAGAACCACAGGAGCTGACCGCGGATGCCCGCCCTCATTGCAGCTGGCAGCAGCTGGCCCTGCTGCAATGCTGCCAGCTGCAATGAGGGCGGGCATACCATCCGCTCGCACCGCTGCCACGACTTGGCTCACCCCGGCAACAAGGCAAAACCTCCGGCGGGACGGTATGATTAATTTATGGATGTTGTCGCCAGAGAGTGGCGGCGCACCCGGGCAGTTGGACGGTCCGCAGCAGACTGAGTGTGAGGCGGCATCGTAGAGCAGGCGTTGCGTCCGCGGACGCCCGGCGTCGTCGGTGTTGGCCGCCCCGCAGCAGGCCAGCCTCACCGTCATGCGCTCCTCAAACGAAAGCTCCAGAAAGTGCAGAAATTCTCTCGCCACCTCACAAGCTTGGCCGTCTGCGTCCTCATATGCGCCAGCCAGGAACACTTCCGGCTGCACACGCTCATCTCGAGATCGATCCTTGGAAATGGCTGTGGGAGCCGTGAAGAAGGCCGAACCCAAAATCATACACCGAGGCAATCATTGGGCTAGATGCTGTCAAAACGATGCGTCTCTGTCGCGGTAGCACCCCTCGAGTTCCAGAACAATACGTTTGCAACCTGTAACAGCAAGGTTCTGTACCTACGGATCCAGGGTTCTAGGGTTCATTGCTGTCACACAACCCCCCCTGTCAACAGCGCGTAGTTGACAACAGCATCATTGTCCATGGCTGATCTCGCATGTGCCACACATGTGTGTGAGCACATATCCCCTGTTTTGCGGCAGAGAGCTTTGCGGCAGAGAAACAAATCACAAGTACCTGAGAATCTTAACTATTTGTGAATGATAGCCAGCGAGGAAGGGCCCCAGGGAGAGAGGAAATACCTCAGCAAGGTGCGAGAGCACGTGCCGTAATGCCGGGCTGTCACGTGCGCTCGACTCGTCGAGGTGCGCCACTGCAAGGACGCGGCGCCGAAGGCAGCGGAGGATGACAATCACGCATGTTGTCGCGTTATCGGAGCTGAGCAGAACGGCGTCGTCCGCCTCCCGTTCCTGCCGCACCAGCGCATACTCGCCTTGCAGCACCTGGATGTGTTTAACCTGCTGCGGAAGCGTTGCCGTCGAGGTAGCCAGGAATGCAGCGGTGGCCTCCTGCATTCCATGAACCATGTCAAGGCTGAAGCCACTCTTTGCGTCTTGCAGCTTGCTCCTTACGATGGCATTGTGCTGTGGCAAAAATCACCTGTGCTTACAAGAGCACTCGACGAGTCTGCGAGAGGCGATGGCCCGCAACCGCAGCGGCGGCATCCGCTCCGAAAGCTCTTGGCGCTGGTGGACCTATTGTCGCCAAAACGTGCGTCGCAGTTGAGAACGCACATATATTCCACCGACGTATGGCAGTATCGCACCATGCTAGGAAGCAAAACCGCGTCAAGGTCAGACATGCCGTTCTTGCGTACTGGCCGCGCTGGAGCATCCGGGAATGCAGTTGAGTGAGGAGATCACATTTGTATGTCGTCATGGGTGCATTCTCTCTGGGCGTCAGGTGGACGACCCACAGACTTGCACGAGCACGTTCCATCTCATCCGATCGCACCTTGAGAGCATCGTCCGACAGCAGCGTTTCAAGAACCAGATCTGGTGAGATTTCACTTCTACGAAGCTGGCCCATAAGTGGCGAGCCATCCGGGCGAAGTAGAACCATAGTCGCGCTCTAGCTTCGCACCCTAGCTTTGTAGACACGTCGAGACCGCAGCGCAGTCCATGAAAGGATGATGAAAAGCCAAGGAATTTGCAGCACTAAAAAGCATATGCTACCGAAACAAAAAATCACCTATCGTGTCACGTGCATGGAGCAACACGTTATGCTGTAAGACGAGTTCTACCTCACCGCATAACGATGCACTCGACTTATCGGTCACCAGACCAGATATCAAAGAATGCAGCTTAAAGCTTGAATGACAAGAATCCTATTTTGCGAGTTTGGGGGTGGCCCACGCAAACCGAACAAAGTCGAGAAACTCCGAATATGGACAAACAATTCGCTGTCCTGTAGCTACTCGATCATGAATACCAGTATCTGTGTTGAGCACGATTTTGCTATCAATGCGGACATGCCCGTGCCGTTTGCAACGGCGTTGCAGGGTTCCGTGCCTATCTGACAACGAACTAGTCCTGATAATACGGGCCATTTGGAGCCTCCTGTCCGAATATAGCATCGCGTGCTCACCCACTATGCCTCGTACATGCTATAGCGAACGGAACTTCCAACTCGCATAAACATCTTGCAGGTCCATCGACCGTCGCGGTCCAGTAACAAATGCGAATGAAGTGTGGCGTCGACCAAGTTATTGCCTCCGACCGCGCTCCCATGTGCGTGCATGAGCATCTGTGACGCACATTTTTAATGTTGACAACTTTTTACAAGGCGACGACGGGACCCTGACCACTGTGCGCGCGCAATGTACGGTTTCATGATCGGGGTTGACGTCGCTTTTAGGAAATACAGACTCTGCCTGTCCCATAATATCAAGATAACGCATCAGGATATCGCTGCAGATCACGAAAATCGGTCCGAGCTGACGTTTCTGCAGGCACTTTGCCGCTTGCTTACTAGGCGACAGTACTTGTGGCTGTGGTGCACCCAGCATGCGAGATTCACCGCTACTTAAGAACGGCTCGCTCTACCTGATAGAACGCAGTGATCGATACATGTGGATTCGCAAGAAGTGTCGCTAACGTGCGTAACTAATGTGCCAGGCTGCCTTGGCGCGAGTATTGCATCGTATGCACGCATACTGCATGACTCGAGCCAGCGAACCAGGGACCAACCAGAGCGCATCATTGTAATAAATCAGGGCAAACTTAAAGCAGACCAGGTGACACGTGGATTAAGACGCGTGTGTTCCCCATCGGTTTCTAGGTGTTCAAGAGCCATGCCGATGGTTTCGGTGCTATTCCTGTTGATGCATGCCTCACTATTTTATCACACCAAACTAACTACGCCTTCGTGTTCTTTGCGCATGTCGAGAAAGTGTGATTTCCGCAAGCATTAGTATGCCATAGTGCTAACTTTTAGCAAATGCATCGGGACTGGGTGCTGCAGGGCATGCCTGTTGGCTGAGCATTCAATGGCTTTACTTCAACAGCCGCCGGTCCACGCGCATTCCCCAGGCAGTCACAGATTACGAGGCCTCGACAGGCGGCCTGGACGACTGCTAGCGTCGCTGCATCGCCCATGTTGCTGCTCATTGAAGCCGCAGGGCGAGAGCACTCAATGGAGCCGCAGGCATCTGGGCGGCGCAGCCATCCTTGTAGCGCTGCTGCCCAGCCAGCCAGCATGCGCCTCGAGCGTGCCGTTTGCGGACAGTGCCTGGGAGGCGATGGGAGGCGGGCCACCAGACCTGCTGTTTCCCGACCAGTTTGAGGGCCTCTGGCAGGTGCGGGGCTCCCTTCGAATGACAGCTGACGTCTGGTGTGTGGCTTTGTACCCAGGCGTACGCAGGGCTCGTACCCAGGCGCAAACATATCAGCAAGCTTGCAAGGCGCCAACTTGAGTGTAGCGATTTCTAGGTGTTCCCTGATACCTGGAAGGCCATCATGGAGTGGCCCGTGCGATCATCAGGGCACAAACTCACATGTCCATCGCCATGCAACCCACTGCCAGGCAAACTGCAAAGGCAACACAGTTCCAAAGGATGGGGTTCTGGCGATGCGTGCGCCGTACGCACGTTTGACCCGCTGCTGCTCTTTTGCAGGTGACGTCGACTCTTGTGAGCGTGACTGTTCCCTTCGGCATGGAGTACGTGGTGGATCGTCGCGTGGTGGAGCGCGCACAGCAAGAAGACTTGCAACGAACAATCTCGTACGAGGCGCGGTTTGCGCGCAACAGCCGTGGTCAAGTCGTCATGGACCGCCGCTACAACACGGCTGCGCTGATGGCCATGTATTACGGCCGCGATGCCCCATTCATTCAGGGAATCATCTGGAACCGAGATGATCCGAACGACCTCAAGCTGTCGCTACCGGCGGGCGGCTCGGTGTCGTCACGCGTGACGAGGCGTTCTCAGGCGCAGCCTGACACGCAGCGGATTGAGACATCCGAGTACCTACGGCAGACATTTCAGTCCGCAAGCAGCGCAACAGCGACCGTCAAGGCCAGCCAGTGCTTTACCAAGTACAAGTGGCGGAGTGCAGCAGCGGCAGCTGGGGGACCTGAAATCGTGGCGTCTCAGGTCGTGTCGGACTACTTGACGTCCTTCGACGACGAAGTCAAGTTCATGACTTCCATGGGCAAGCCAGTGACCGTGTATACGTACAAGATGGCGTTTGTTCGGATACCGAAGCCTAGCTTGAGTTTTACGTAAGCAAATGGCTTGCTTGTGGCTGCGCGGCGCTGACATCTTGCTGACTTCCATGTAAGTGGGCTATCTGCCGGTGGCGTGCGCGCAAGTTTGTTGTCGGCGTGCAGGGAGAGCGAGCATCTGTACAATTGTAGCTGTACCTGTGCTGTGCAATGTGCGTCACAATGTCTGCCTATCAAAGGGGTCTAACAATGTTTCATGAGCCAACTCTGACATGGTACCTCTCAAAACAACACACACCACCTGAGAGGGCTGGCAATGACACTGTGCCCCTCAAAATGATCATGTGCCATGGCACCCTACCGGTAGGGTAGTCAGTTCACTGGAATCGACTGATGGTAACGTTGACATCCATCAACGCTATGGAGGGAATGCCATCAAGGGTTGCTTGAAGGCATTCCTTCGTACCATGAGCCCTGTCACTGCCGGGCATCTGAACACAACTGAGAAGCTGCACGCATGGGAAGAGGATGACAACAGATGCAAATTCAACAAGTATAAGCTTGGCTGGGGGCAAACCAGCTCCACACGGGTCCTGCAGGCGCTCAACCCTGCAGCTCCAAGGCCTATGCCACAACCAAGCCACATATGCAAGGGTCCATACCGGGTGCTACAGGCGCTCACCCCTGCAGCTCCAGGGCCTACGCCACAACCGAGCTGAACATGGCAGGGAAATCGAAATTCCGTCTAAAGCAGGTCAGACGCACAGCCCGGGAACATTAATAGCTATTGAATCAGGAGGAATGAGGCAGGTCCCTGAACCATCCTGAGCAATCAGTGATGGGGTACTCATCACGTCATGACAAACAGCGAGCCATATCTGCCTAGAGCGGCGAGTTACCAGTCCTCCATCATGTGGCTGGCCTGCCGCGAGCTACGCACGCTCTGCCGCTGCTTGTGCGTCGTTGTCTTGGCCTCCTGACTCACCCAGCGCTGCGCCGACCCTTTTCCTGTGAACGCCGCCGCCTCTGCATCATGACCAAACACTTCCTGCAGCAGAGGGTTGTTGTTCATGTGCAGCTGAAACCCACCCTGAAGAACATCACGCAGCATGTCCCGGTGCACTCGCGCTTCTAAAGAGGAGAAGTCAACTCGAGCGCCACTTTTGAGCTTGAACGTCTCTGCCTTGACACCGTCACCGCTCATGGACAGCCAAAATCTCGTTCGCCATGCTCTTGGAAGCCTTCTTATCGTGCTTGTTGAGCTTTGATTTGTCCCCCCTGTATCATGCAGCTGATTGTGAGGCAATGACGATGTCACACCATGTACAGGTGGCACCGGAACGCAGCCCGGCATGACGCATCATTGCAATGGTCAAATTTTCGCATCTTTTCGCTCCGTTCGTTGCTGTGTGCTGTCGATGCTGTACCATGGTCCGATCATGACCTTGCGTGCGGGACAGCAATTCGGTAACCGTCTGCAGGCTTGCATGCGCACCCCTGAACTCAACGAGCACAATATCGATGCTGTCGACAACAGATACGATTGTCTCTCCATTCCTCTGTGGCAAGTAGTGCTGAATGAGGGGTACTATTCTGGTTGTCAAAGGCACAGTAGACCACTAAGTTCAAAGAAATGTGATGCAACCATGTACATCTCAAAAGGGTCATGGTAACACGGCAGTAACAAATTAACAAGACAGACAGCACTGCTCTGTGCCAGACACCAGTGCGCTGTTCATTCATGAAACACGATGGCAACTTCCCAAACTACTGCTTTCGTCAACACGTTGACAGTACAGGCTTGCAAAAGCACCTCCCGCTGCTTTGCATTGACACCCCAGCATGAAATTGGATGACCACAACTGCATGCAAATCAGTTTGAACTGGACAGGCGTGCCATTTGCGCAGACCGCACACGGAAAGATTGCTCAGACGACGTGCCTCAGAGACTGCCGCATCACGGCACATAGGCCGATGCCCAGAACCTGCACATGGGGTGCGGGGAATTTGCCAGCTCGATACATTGATGTGCACAGCTAGTTCAAGTCACATGCAGGAATTGGCATGCCTCATATCACACGCCAGCGCATGCTTCTGTTGATGAAAACTCACATTGTGGCAAGCGCGAGCTCCAACCATTGGCTCAAGACAATTTTCACCTTTTTCTATCATGGAGACCTTGACATGTACTCATTTTTTCGTTACTGTTGCTGGATGGTGCTAACGGAGCCTGATGACAGCCTCTGGCCATGCCTACCGAGCTCTTCCCAACGCACATTTGAGGTTGCATCCTGCACTCATCAGTAGCGAGCACGCGATGCGGCTGAACAAGCGCAAGCGTCAGGCTCACACCTGCTCTTGGCCAGCTCGTTTATGCGCATGAAGACAGCCTCAAATCCGGCTTCAAGCACCTCGCGCGCACTGGAGCTGACTGCGCAAGACGATGTGGACATAGAGAAGCCGCCCTCCGACGCCGCCTCGTCACCTTCAGGCAGCGCCTCGTCCTCTTCACCCTCAGGCAGCACCTCCAGCCCACATCTCCGGTACAACAGCCCCAGAGCCCCGGCCGCGGCGCCTCGGACTGCCACATCCTTTCCCTGCACATGCCACTGCTCATGCCACACCAAAAGTGCCGTGATATGCAAGCCAGCTACGCTCGCAGCAACTCTCATGACGACTGACTTCACATACAGATCAGCATTCGCGGCAACGCAGCGTGGGCAAAACCGCACCCCAAGCAGGTCCGAAAGAGTGTGCAGAATGGCCTGTATGAGTGGGACAGGCAGCACACGTACGTCCATACCGCTCAGCACCAGCGCCCAACCCCGAAGCGCTGCCACCAAGCTCTCCCCCTCGCTGCTCAGCCAGAGGCCGGCCAAAAAGCGCACTGCGCTCAGTTCATCCGCATCCGATCCTGCATGCGCCCGCTGTCAGCGTATGCTGCCTGCGCATGGGAGAGTCCTACGGAGGGCAGCCAATTTGTCTGAGTCATGGCGCACAGCGGGGCGCTCCATCGCCCAGAATGTCGTGCGATGGGAGCATCGCACAAGCTGCATATCGTTTCACTCCAATTTACGCTGTGTCTACATCCAACCTGATGACTACACATAGAAAGATCTTTACCAAGAAGGACTTTGAAAATCCTCCCGTGTCACTATTCAACTAAAATGTTCGGCATTTCCCTCCGCTCACGCTTGACGTTAGGCAATTTCAAATCTTGAGTGAAGACCACACGCCTTTGAAAGGCATGCGGAGAAGAGTCAGCGAGCGCTTCCTGCGTTAAGCTGAGGTGGGACACACGGGGTGACGACTGTGGAAAAGCAGCTCTCGCCAGATAGTTCTAGTATTGTCCAAACCTGAGTGATGCTAGTACCAAACATATATGTAAGACTGTATGTGAACAAAGGCCCCACTTTGGTTGTAACCACAAACCTTGCACTAGCCGCGGTGCAGCGCAGGGTGAGTTGCTACCTCAACAGGTGATTCCAACAGTGGCAACTATGCACTTAGGTTGTTCAATGCGTACAGGACGAAATGGCTGCGGCCTGCGAATATTTGCAACAGGCAGCGGCAGCTGTGCCTGCTCGGCAACAGAAGTGGCCAAGAAGCGCGCACCTGCACTGCAAAAGCTGCCCAGCGCAAATGCAGTGATGGCCGACGGCCGGGCCTTGCCTTCTCTACAGCATTTCTGCAGCGGCGCTTGTAAGGCGACCGTCGTGGAATCCGTCGTACTCGCGCCCCAATGTGATGAACAGGAGTGACAGCATGGTTGCAGCTGCCTCCTGCTCCTTCTTCTCACTCTTCCGAGAAGACAGGGCAGCTTGCGCCACATCCAGGAACTTGCTCCTGCTGCATTGACACACCGCATGCCGTTCAGCAAATATTCTATGGCAAGAGCATTGGTGGCGAACTTGGCACTTGCCTCTTTGTTTGCTTTTCCTTTGTTCCAGCAGCATAGAGTCATGAAACCTGGCAACGGGGTAGTTCCCATGCACGCGCTCCCCACAGCAGATTTCCAGGCACAGGAAAACGAGTTTTGGAAGCTCTTGCAGGAGGAGGTATGCACAGTTCATGTGGATCTCAGCATGGAGTTGTTTGTGCAGTGGAATGCTGAGTGCTGATTGGAGTGATCAAAGGGGTGCCCCAAGTTCTGAGATCAGTAAAACCATTTAAGAGATACACATCCATCTGCTGTACGCGGGTTCGGCTCACCTGTCGTCAACGTACTCAGGCTGCCACGCGGAGCGAAGCAACCACACCACTTTCATGATGCCCTGGGAACGCGTTGCCGACCTGCTGTCCATGATTTGGTCCCATGCTGCTTCCCATGGATCCTGAACCTCGTCTGAGGCGTCACTGTCGTACGTCTCTCGACCTCGGTCACGCGTCAGCGAGCTGGCATCCGACGCCGCGTCCGCAGCCAGGCCGGCCCTCTTTTTAGCGCTGCACATGGCGGCACTTCGAGCTGAAGACGGTCCAAACCATGAATTTTATTAAAAAAGGGTTGAACGCGCCTTGTTACTTAGTGATGATGCGTCAGGTGACACATTAAATCTAGTTTGTGCGCTCAATAGCGACACGGTATGCACGTGCGACCGCAAGGGGGTTCGACCTGGTACTCCGTTTCGGAGCCACGCGCAGTTTTCACACCCGGTGGCTTTCCATCTGCCACACGCCGCATGACAC
>NW_028323594.1:0-38582 GCF_984573655.1 Nuphar pumila | reverse complement strand
GGTAGGGGTCCGAGGGTCCCTTTAAGGGCCGCCCGACCCGAACATCCTCCCATCCGAGCGACTTGAGGGTCAGAGGTAAGTTGCCTCTTTGAGGCACCTTCATAGCACCCTCTGACCCACCGAGGGTCACAAGGTGTTTCATTTATAAACCTGGTCTTGAATGTTCACCATGGTTGCTAACAGCGCCCCTCTGCCTGACAATAAAGCGCATGTAGCACATTACACATGGTGATCATGTATATTTTTACAGCACTACTGCATCCACATGGACATTGGCAACTACAAGAACTGCTCGGACATCCGTGCCACCGTGATGAGCAAACATGTGCAAACATCGGCCGGTCATCTGTTTCACATCAGAGGAGAAATGACGTGAATTCCCGCTTGCTTAATTTGCGCTCGGTACTTCTCTAATGTCCTTGTCGCTTTCCTTGTCCTGTGATAAAGGGTTGAAAATGGCCATGCCATCGTCCAACTGGTGTATTGCAAAGAACGCTGACATCGAGCAATGAGGATTCTTCTTCTTGGATGCACCACTTGCAGGCATTGCACATTACTTGCTTGGTAGTTTCCAAAGCTGGTCAGCTGCAAGACTCTTGTGTTCCATGAATACCTCATGGCTACTGCCATCAAATGTGCCAAGTATTGTGGGATTTCTTGGGTCGACAGGGTACTTTGCGCGGTGACAATAGGCTATGGTCAGCTGCCGGGGGCCCACGATACGCTCGGGGAGATTATAACCTCTAGCCCCTTGCTCGGCAAAAACCAAACTGAATAAAATCGCGCCAAGGCCCAAAACGCAGCGTTAGCGCCGACCTCATGAACCCGCCCAGAGAGCCCCAACCCCTAAAGCCTCAGACAGGAGTGTTCTCGAAAACTTTGGTTCAGAACTCAGGAGTGAACACTCTCTCCCTGACCATGGTGCCTCCCTGTTTGCCAACTTGCGAGGGTCAGTGGCTGGCCTCATTCCCTTCGTGCCTCACATGCCGAGCAGGCAGTACTTTGTCAGCTTGCGGATCGATCCTTCATTTCAGTCGCCAACATTCATGCATTTCCAGGCATTTGGACCCCAGTGTTTCGCCAGAACGGTTTTCCACCCCATTTCCATCCCCGAAATTCATGCACTTGCAGGCGCCTTGATCCAACAATCACTCTGCCTGGCGAAACACTGTTGGACTTGCGAATCTTGCTGCCTGGCAAAGTTCTGATGCTGACGTCTGCAATGCAGGAAACATGACAATGATCCGCGGTGTTATTGGCGCCCTTGCGCTCGCCACACTGATTGCAGGAGCCGAATGCGGTACGTGGGCAGCCTTCAACATGTTTTCAAATGAAAAGAAAAGAGACACGCCAGCCCCAAGAAGTGGCGTTCAACATTCTTAACAGAACAAATCAACACACGCCATCTGGAAGGGACAGCGTTGGCAGTTGATTATTGGCTTTATTGAGTGAATCAGGCATTGGAATACGGGAATATTGCAGAAATAAACGTGGGCGAGAGGGCCATGGTTGATCGTCCTCCTTTTCAGGCGTTGACTGCACAGACGAGAATCATGCCGCGGAATAGTGCGCGTTGCCTTCAGGGAAACAACTGAGGTGCCCGAACAGGATCTCTGAAAGCTTCTGTACAATGCGTCGACCAATCGTATGGCTATGGCCGCGCACTTCTGTGTCAGATTGTCTGAGACAGCAGGTACTCCTGGAGTGGTAGTGCCTCATCATTCATGAATGGCCTCAATCACCATGTGTGTGATTAGGTGTGATTCATCAGTGGCCCTCGAATCATCATGTGTGTGACCGCTTGTGAGGGTACGGTGGAAAGGTCCAAGGCAAGCACAGGTAAACTTGGAAATCTTGCATCACCTGCTGGTAACAAGAGCCCACTCTTGCATATGCAAATTGATCCACACAAGCAAGAATGGAGATCGAATATTTCAACGGACGTGTGTGGCTCTAAGCGCAGTTGTGGGGCATACATACAACATATCTGAAAGAGGCATGACGGGATGATCGATTCCTCTATTTATTGACCGCCCAATGCAACCTCGGCGCCTGAAAAATTGTGTTTGCTGTTCTGAGAAAGGTGCGAACGCGTTGCAGGCTTTGCTGATGTACCTAGGTGCAAGGCGAGGTTCCAAATTCTTGAAGCGCAGTCCGATAACGGTGAGCGCCACAGCCCGCTGTTCGACGTCTTCAGCAAGAAAGACCGTCTCGTTGAGGGGGTTGCCGTCCCGGACAAGGAGTTGCGGTTCCACAACGACCTCTACCCTGCTTGCTATGCTAATCAGACGGCGCTCGTCGTGAAGCCCGCCCTCAAGCTCGGCTATCACCAGGTGAGAGCTCTTTCACCGAAGCTGCTGATCACGAATTCATCATTGCACTCATTATCGTGTTTGTGATGCACGATGGTGGTGCGGTTGGCAATTGAAGCTGACACGCCAGGCGTGGGACAGTGTTTCGTCCGACCTTCTGATTTTCGGGGTCCAGATACTCAAAAAATTATGAGTATTTTCTGGCGAAGCACTGGCCTGGGATGCCAGCTTTGAAGCATCATTGGCGAAGATGGGAGTGGTCCACACTGGTTCAATCATCATATGAGATCATATGATGAAGGATGGTGTATCGTTTTACAACACTACCGCATGCACATGTATCATACATCACAACAAACGTGTGGACGTTCATAAGTGAATTACAGTACGCGGTCCATATTTTTGAGAACTACCCTCTCGGCGTTGCAGGGTCACTGCATTGAAACTTACTCACCTCTCGTGTTGCTCGAGTGCTACTTCAGCTGGGTCCTGCCAAAGGGAACTCTCAGCTCACAAGGCCCCTTGGACTTGGCCACCGGCCTCGGAATGCTTTCAGTCACAGGCGGCACAGGAGCTTACATCGGCGCCAAGGGAGAGATCGTGATGGAGCTTGGCAACACGCTGAACTGCAAAGTTGGTGATGCAAATATCAACACATATAGCTTCTGCTTGTTGTAGACTTCCAGACAAAGAATCAGGCTGCCTGATGGGCCGCGATACACGCGAAGAAAACTTCATATCACTACATGCTATCTATTGCAATTGCTACGGTTAAGGAACAGTGTGTGGTGTGCACAGCTGAACATTGTCGGTGTTGACAACGGACGGGGAAGGTATCCATACTATAACTATAGCTAGTACCGCTGCCATCATCATGACACGAAGGAAGGCAGCGTCAGCATCGTCTCAAAATCTGGTCAATATTGTCATCGTTGTGATCATGAATGGGCATCTCAGTCTATGCATGCAACGGCACCTCACTCTTTCATGTAACGATTCAACGAACTGTGTACGATTCCCAAATTGCACTTTGAGCTGCCCATAATTCTCTAGAATAACGAATGCCGTAACAATACCAACAAACGGGCGGTCAAGGTCACGCTTTTGCACTTGCCGCCAAGGTTGCATAGAAAAAAAACGTTGACTTTAAGGTCTTTACATGGGAATAATACCCGAAATGATGTCACGCCCCCCAAACCCTCGCCAGTTTCGTAGTATCGGGGTCGCGCCATGAAACACAGATGAGCAACTGAGGAGTTTTAGCCTCAGGCCAAGGCCAGTGCTTCGCCAGACCCTGTGATTTTTTGGGTCCATGTACCTGAAAAATAGTATGTTGGGGGGACAAAATGGGGGTCGAAACCCAGTCTGGCGAAGCACTGGTCAAGGCTGTCGACTGCGGAATACGTGGCAAGAAGTTGGCCACTTGCTCCTCTGCCTGTGCATCAAGGACATCAGCCAGAAGGTACCACCGGTGCAAATATATTACAAGCGACAGGGCCGGCAAATCTAGGAAAGGCTACCGAAAGACGAACAAATATATGTGAGCCCCTGCATGTCTCGCCCGACTTGTCAATGCCACCTTTCTTGGGCTGCCGTACTTGTTTGTTTTGTTTTATTTGGGCCCTTGCGCTTCTTCAGGTTCACTGCGGCATCCAACTGATGCCATAGTGTAGGCCGTGTGGATCCTAATCCTAGACTAGGACATAATCTTGAACCCAATTGGTCCTTATCATGGACCTGACTCAAAATTGAGCTCCCGCCTCCAGATAATAGATAAATAAGTACATCAATCAATCGGGAATCACGCCATGCCCTCGGCGCCGCAAGACGCGACGACGGAAACGTGCCCATGGGGCTCGGCCTCATGCCCAGGCCGAACCTGGGGCACAGGCGGGCACTTTCAAACTTCCCGGAATCGCACATGCCATCTCTGCCTCGCACAATTTCCAAGAAAGACATAAAATGACTACTAGGCAAAACCAAAAAAGCCCTCAATGGGCAATCACGCCAAGGCAGCCAGAAACGAAAGACAGGCATGTTGTCAATGTAACAGCGAGTACCCATGATTATTTCGCAATTGCAACGTAATGTGACCGAGTTCTTTACAAGGATCATTGAGGTATGAGTGCCGGGAGTACGAGAGGTTCAACGTCGCAGCGAGCCAGCTTCGAGGATGACAATTGACGGATCTGTAGATAAGTGGACACAGGCCAAGGCGATAACAACCTCTAGATCCTTCTGGCTACGCTCCCTTATACCTGGCACGGTGCCTATGCATATGATGGACACATATGAATGCAATATGACTGTGTAAGTGACTCATTGTATGTATGTTGTTATTGTCATGCTTGATACGCGTATCTATTGTGCAGGGATACATGCGTATCAGTCAAGTGGGTGGAACCCAAAGTGCACTGGCTGAAGGCTAGTCTTGGGACTTTTCATGCTATCCCTGGCAATCGCAGTACTAAACAACTGTCCAAAGCTTGAGCAATGATTTGGTGTATGCAAAGGAAGGAAAGCATGTGCTGTGGTCCACACATTTTCAAAGAACTTCAGGGGAGATATGTTCAATAATTGTCTATTGGCACCTTCTCCTGATGCACTTGTGGCCTATGTGCTCACTCCCCTGGGACAGTTGCAGAGGGCTCAAATGGATGAGCCCTACCACGGCGTGAGAAAAGGGTGTTTTCAGATACTCATATTACTGAAAGGATCCGATGAATCAATGTTTGACGATGTTGCCAACGCCATTTGGCCTCTGGACAGACAGTGAGAAACACGGTCTTTGGACACCCGTGGATAGCCGAAACTTCCAAATGTACAGAAAAATAAAATGTTCAACATGTTTGCTACATGTGCTTGAAGCTCGATAGGGATTGGAATCATGGCATTTCGCGAGCCAGAGAAACGGCAATGCCTGCCCAGATACGGCAGCGCTGTTGATGAGCCAGACAAACAGAGGCTTTCCATCGCACGCACTTCCACTTGAAATATTTCTCTCTAATGTCTTTCGTTTCTACAGCGTGTCTCGTGCGAAGAATTGAAGATTCGGGGCCATGGGTGCTCACGTAACGAACTTGCCGGCGGTTTCCAGCTATCTCTCAGAAGCTAATGTTGAACGCGAGTCGCACCTTACCGCAGGCTGCGGCGCAGTGCTGAATGTCTGGTTGGAAACACTCTGAAGCAGGCAATATAAGAGAAACGTACATTCACATCATGCCGTGCACTTGTCGTGTTACAACTTGTGACTCCACCGAGGTTGTGACACCACCAACATGCAACCGTTTCTATGTTGCGATGTCGCAGCTACATCAGCGAGTAGATTGGTATACCAGGTACAGGTCTTCACTGCAAGCATGTTGGATTCTATAGACTACTTCGCATGCCAAACATGTGAGGTCGGCATCTCGAGCATCCCCTCTTCAAAGGGTCTGTTGTGATCTGTCAGCACGTCGCTACTCCTTCAACAAGTCGAGGAGGAAGGTAATAGCGGCTTCAGTTCATAATTAATGGTGCAGCGGAAATCTTTCAATTTCTGTCTTCGTAACAGCATCGTCGCATTTCTTCTCGGTACGTTCCCTCGTCGATGCGAGTGTAAGCGCGTAGTGCAAACGTCATATTTGATACGTGCCCATACATCTCAGAGCCAGGCAGACGAGAACGTGCGTTGCTGAATGCAACGAATGCGCATTGCTTTTTTGTCCTTCACTGTCGTCCAGGGGTTCATAGCTTCTTCGAGCCAGTTTTAGTGTCGTTTCAGGGTCGGTAGAAAAAAGGTGGCTGCTCCGATGCTCAAAAGGGCACACAAAATGTGTCCCGTTATTCATGTTGAAAGCTCAGGAGTTGTGTATGGGGCTCAATACGGACATGCAATGAGATCAGGAAGGTGTTTGCCTACGTTTTGTTTTGTTCTTGTAGGAGGCGGGTTGTTGGGTGCAAAACAGAAAGATCAATGTCTGATCACATTGATATGTGCATCATTCATTGGTTGGACGATCATCTCCCTTGTTCAGGATGCTACATACCGTATGTGACTTAGGGTATGGTACTAGGCTGGGTTAGGGCAACGGTACCGTTCTAGGGACCGACTGGCACCGATTGGCACAGCGGTGGTACGCTGAATCAACATACATAAGAATTCGAGGCGGTTCCAAATGCTCAACAATGTACGGTCGGCAGCACATTGAGCGCATCCCTTGCCGAAATCACATTCCGGGCCCAGATGTGGGTGACAACGAAAGCGTCCACGACAGCCCTCTGAAAAATTGCAGGGAACGTGGCTCTATTGTTGGTGATTCTTCAGCCCACTCCTCCCAGGAATCCTTGGTTGTTCTGGTCCTCCAGTTCCCAGTCTTCGCCCAAGCAGGCAGTATCCGCAGTGCGATTCGGGGCATCTGGCGAAGTGCCGGTAGATTCCCCGAAGGAGATCCGCGAGCAGCCTTTGCCCTTGCAACACGCGCAACTGGGCGTGCACGCACCTAAAGATGACGCATCTTGCATCTTAAACCTCAGACGTGGATGGGGTGTGGCGCCTGTAGGAACGCGCGACTCATCGTCTGAAGCATGGGCGAGCACTCAGCGTGAGACGCGACGAGATGTTGCATCTGCGCATTCTGAGACGGTTGATGTCAGATTGCCATCCGACGCAATACGCAGCGGGGATCTGGACACGTGGAAACAGGGCAATGGTCCAGCTAGCAGCGGGTCGCGCGACGCCTTGCTCGCGAATGACCCAACAGAAAGTGCGCCAGCGCTCACTCTGCAGACAGCGGTTCACACACAAGGCCTCGATGACTCGGGACCATCCGAACATGCCGCCATCCCAAGTCGACAGATCTTTCACGGGCAGTTGTCGCGTCAACCAGGCCGGTCCAAGACAGTGGCGCTGTGCTTCTTCGGCCTGACGCGCTCACTCTCATACACGGCCAGGTCCATCCGGAAACATATCATCGTTCCCCTGGAGGAAAGTGGCTACAATGTCGATGTATTTTTGCATACTTACGACTTAAAGGTGATCAACACCTCTCGGTCGAAAGAGCACGTCCGACTCATGACCAGTGAGTGGCGCCTGCTCAAACCACTGGAGGCAGAGATAACATCGCAGGACCACTTCATGCAAGACAAACGGTACTGTTCGGGCTCATGATGCTGATGTATCGTTCCTAACACTACCACATCCACATCCACATCCACATTGGCAGCTCCAAGTACTGCTCAGGAATCAGTGCGAACATTACTACTCCGAAGCAAGATGTACCTGGAACATCCTGACTTACCATACCTGAGAATGCTATAGTCGAATGAGTTATGGCATGGACAGTCAAATCATTACGACTCGCTTAGCAAGCAAGTTACACAGGCTGTAAAGACGAAGATGAAAGCAACCAATTCATCGGACCAGCCAAGAGCTCGCCCAACTCCGGGCATTCATGCCGTATTGTGACGGTCCAGTGTTACAGCATCAGTCAAAGAGGCATCAATGCAAGCGTTGGTCTCAGGGCCACTGTTTTGCACTTCCCCTTTTCCTTGTCTGGCAATCAATCACCAAATCTGAACATGCAGAAACAAAGTGTTCCAATTGACAAGGCGACTGTTCGTTCTTGCAGCTGGAGCTTCAAATTCTGGGAGCACTCACAGCACTGCTTTACAACCCACCTCACCTTGGTGACGAGCTCTGCCCACTCAGCATTTGTCGCGACAAGCGTGGGCCATCCCTCAGGCGTTGGTTGGCAAGCAGCACACATGCACCGGTCACGCTAGCCTGGTGTAACAGCACCTTCTTTCCCACTCTGTTACATGAAGCCGTTTATCATGCAGGGGGAGATAGAGGCTTGCGAGGTCCAAGGGTACGTGTGGTCGTCCAAGTCAAGCAATGATGGCCGAATCGGCACGCTGCACAACCACCTGTGCCAGCTGAATTCTCTGAACGCGGTGAGTGCGCTGTGGCAGAAGTACCACGCACAGTACAACTACCACGCAGTCATCTACGCACGCCCGGACGTCATGTACAACTGTCCCTTCCCCGTAGACCTCCTCAACAACTTGCAGGTGTGCGCAGAGCTCCATCAGATTGAGCTTCCGACCCCCATTTCTGCCCCGGAGTTCATGATTTTCCAGGCATCTGGAGCCGCAAGTTGCACAATTTGGCGGAACGCTGGGCGAGTGATACTCCGTATAGCTTGCAAACACAGTAAAAATGCGCAGCTCGCCGAAGCTTGTGTTATGAACGCAGGCAGCTAATGGAGCATCTGAAATGCAAAAGCGCCTTCAATCACCCTGCATGTTGATGATGATGTGTCCTTTCCCAACAATACCGCATCCACATGGACACTGGCAACTCCATGAACTACCCGGAACTCAGTGCTACCGTGACCATCACCTAAGGCAAGCGTGTCCTGACCAGTCTGACTTGACATGTCTTCTGAGAATGGTTCAATGAATGCAAGGTTGCTAAGAGTGTGTCCAGGGTGGTGCATGAGCCAGTTCGGGTAGAGCGAACTCTTGATCACAAATTGTTGGTCCGTATACAGCACCAAGAGTCATCTGGATACTGGTCTGACAAGTCAACGGCATGAATGACACCCGGAACAAGGTTACAAGGCTAAGGCGCATGCTCCAAGCACTGCTTTACACGGATACCTGGGTTCGAATACTGCCAGGCCAAGCAGCAGAACTCAAAATGGGAGAGATGTCGAAGGTTTTGCTTGCCTAGTGTCTGGAGTTAACGATGGAGAGCACTGTTTACAAAGCTCTTTGGCCCTTGTGCATGGATGCATATCCTATCAGTTGGCATAGACTTGTCCATAGCTTTTGGTTCTACCGTTCTAGGTACCCTGTTGACTCAACAATAACTCAATATTTGGCACAACTGATAGCATTAATCACGAAACATTTGCTGAAAAAACGCCCTTAGCCATGTCTGGTCAAACTACAGGTGAGTCAGGCTGGTGCTGGCACGCAAGTTTCGTCGGGCGGTGGTTTCCCACTGAGAACTGGTAGCACTGATTGTCAAGTTGTGATCCAAGCGGCCTTGTGGAGTGCTGGTCTTGCCCAGGCCACTTGACACAGAGCCGCTATCTCCTCAACACAAGCCCCGACAAACTTATTCGGGTGCACTCATGGTGATGGAACGTTTTACAACACTACCCGCACCCACATGGACCTTGACAACTCCAAGAGCTACTTGGGAATCAGCATGCCTCTGGAGGACAACTCTTGATCGCCATGGTGTTGAGCAATTGCGTCACTGGGTTGGCCCCACAAGTCAAGTCATCGTTCTGATCAGCACCATCATTGTCAACGTCAACCTTGCACGATTCCTATTCATACGTTTATGTATGAGATCAAGGTGTGCATGCAGGACAACACACTGTATTTGCCAGATCACAACAAATGGGGCGGCCTGAACGATCGCTTTGCGATTGGTCGACCCAAGGTTGCGGCCAAGTACGGCGACCGAATTCATTTCACCTTCGATGTCTGCGCGGGGCCAAAGGCCGAAGCCAACCAGGTGCATGCTGAGTCATTCTTGCTACGCATGGTGATTGAGCGTGGCATCAACGCCACCGACATTCCGGACTTCCACTTCTATAGAATTCGCGCCAATGGGCGCGTCGAACACACCGACCTCGTGAATCAGCCTCTCTGTGACGCGAATCGCGTGTCTCTCGGAGTGTACCTCAACCTCTCCATGAAGAGGTACATCTTTGATAGGACTTTGTGCTCGTGTCGGGGGCCTTGATGCGATGCTGAAACAGCAATTGCCAAATTGTGTCATTTGCGGGTCTGGATGCCCGGAAACATATGAATTTTGAGAATAAGAACAGTGATGATGTATCGTTGTACCACACTACCGCATTCAAATGGACATGGAAGTTGGGATGGAAACTTAATCTGACGTAATCTGCGCACTGAATGCCGATGCATCCTCTCGTCGGCGACGGACTCCACTCGTTCATTGGCAACTGCAAGTGCAGCTTGGAGATCAGTGCGCGTGGATTGCGCACAAGCATATCCATGAATTCCCGTGCTTGGGGGGTGAGTCACCCCGGGTGACAAAAAGGAGTGGAGCCCTAGCTGAACACTGCCTTGAGTAAAATAAAATAAAATAAAATAAAAATAAAATAAAATTGATACGCCAGCCACACGGCGTTGGCGTTGACACGGGCGAGGATGCGGCGGTCAAGACCCACCCTCGCGCCTTTATGGAAGGGTGCAGCACCCCACAGGGGCAATGTCAGCTAAGGCGGCTTATTGAAGGCTTTGTTGATGTGATGCCCATCTAGTTTTCTCCGCTGCACAACAAGGCCGTGAGTAAGGTTCATCGTCATGTGCACCCACGCACGCACAACCGACTCAATCACTGACGACGAGAGATGAAGAGCGCGAAGACAGGACAATGCATCCGTGTACACAGTTCCAGCAACACCAAGGGTGACGGTGCAATAGCACACTTGCCAGCCAAGATCTTGCAGCAAGCATTCGAGCAGTTCGTGTTGCGAACGTTTTTCCAATTGTTTCGCCGCAGCAAAGCCCTCGCGCACGTAACCCACTTCAACAATGTGGACTGCTTTCTTGGTTGCATAGCCTTGCCACGTAGCGTCATACCAACGGTTACCACCAGGCGAGCCCCCAGGGAAAATGGCCAGATCAGGGCGAAACACAAGCGATTCAGCATCATAACGGTCTCGGAAAGCCGCATAGCCCTCTGTCGAAGTTGCGTATTTGGCGTAAAGTAGGGAGGAAATGCGAGAGTTCGCATCGCCGGAATGCACGGCCAGGCGTGTCACGGCTGCCAACGCTCGTTCGACACGTCGGCGCAGTTTGTTCAGTAGGTCCACCGGCAAGCGTGTAGGCATATCGTCCACATTAGCGTCAGTTACATCGTCTTCAAAATCGCGTGGGGGTCACATCATCCATAATGGCGCTTGCGCCAACCGCCTTTCCGGATTGCCGCAAGCGCAATGCGAACAGCGTGGTCATGCCTGTTAATAACGCCACTTTTCATGCTGGGCTCGTGGCATCCACCACAGACAATGTGTGAGGTGCTGTCAAGTTCGTGACAAAGAGGGCAGCGCGGCGGAATCCGGCCCTTCGTGTACCTGCTGATCAGTTTAAATTTGAGGAGTTGCCCGGTGATAACGCGGATCAACGTACGCTTCTGTGCATCCGTAGTAAGCGCAGACCATGCATATTCACGATGTTTGATGGAAACTATGTCGTGTTCTGCCACCAGACCTCGCGCGTAAATCGTCGCGGGTGGAAACATGTGTAAGTTGCAGTCATCCATATGCCTCTGAATGTCCTTCCTTGGATTGCGTAGAAGCTCGTGTCGCACAGGTGTATTTTCTCGTGGCGGAGTCACCTTCTCTACCCAGTACTCGGGTATGTCAATGTACGCCTGGGAATAGTCAGTCAGGGTTTCGAAGACGTGCCCGATGGCAGCAAGTTGCGCAGCTTCTTACTACTACTGCCTTGAGTAATTGATTAACCAGGTGGTAGTAGATGTATCTCGCAATATGATGATGATGTATCAAACGCGCTTCGTGAACTCAGCTTCGGCCTTTGTAGGGGCAATGGTGTGATGTATCGGCGCTCTCTTCAAGTTCTGGCTCGTGCGAGCGGCCGCGCGTTCATGACAGGCTTGCCTGTCCCGACCGCCGACGTTCAATGAGCTGCATTGTTTCAAATGTGTTGATGTGGTTGTTTTCGGCCTAAGCCGTAGCTCTTGCTCTTTCTCTGTGCGATGTAATGATGATGATGTATCTTTTTACACCCCAGCGCACCCTCCCACGTGCAAGCCGCACAAGGGGAAGGTGGCGCAGCAGCCGCACGGGATAAGCTGAAGCGGACAAAGTATCAATCCGCTGACCCCAATGGCTACGCCTTCAGCCCGCTGTCACATGAGACGTTCGGCCGCATGGGCAAGCCGGCGATGGAGCTGCTCAATACCCTGGCGATAACAGCGAGTGCTGGGGGTGATGCTATCATGGATGGATTTGTCACCAATGCGCTACGGGAACTCAGCATTGGCTTATGTAGGGGCAATGCTATCATGTACCGGCGTTCTCTTCAAGTTTTAGCTCGTGCCAGCGGTCGCGCGTTCATGACAGGCTTGCTTGTTCCGACCGCTGACGTTCAATGAGCTGCGTCGCTTCGCATGTGCTGTCTTTGTTTCGTGTTGTCTATTTCTTGCCATTATCTATGTAATGTAATGATGATGTATCTTTTTACAATACTACCGCATCCACATGGACATTGGCAACTCCAAGAACTACTTGGGAATCCGTGTTATCATTACAATATGAGCCGTACAATTGATTCCCATGTTTTCCAATGTCCTTGTGGATGCGGTAGTGTTGCAAGATACACCATCAAAGCGTATGCCAGCCAGCCACACGATTGCTGGATGAACTTCATTTTCATATGTAAACTACATATGAAAATTAGCATGTCTAAAACCAGGCATACGGTTTTCTACAAGCTTAGCTGTTACCTACCTCACTGTGCTCAATGACTGTGCATTGAGACGATGCAGGGGTGCGTAGCAACATATGATGGAGGGGAATTTGGTTCCACCTCACGCTTGATCAGTTGACAAGACGAAATGTCGGTACATATCAGCAACTCTTTCTAGCATTTCCACCTTGTGTGATGTACCGTTCATAGTTCCATCCAGGATGTCATCAAGTCAACGATTTGCACGTTCCCCGTCTCAAACCTGAATGCAGGTTTTCGCCGAAGTTATGATTACTGAGATATCCACATTGCTTGGGCCTAGCACACCTGCAGGCGCAATCTTGAGAGCAATCTTTGGATGCCTGTAAGTGAGGTTTAGCTGGGGCGGAACCATAATCACCGTCCGCTGCTGGATGATTCAGACAGTGCTTGAAATGGTAAACTTGATTGAGCGTTGCGGCGACTAGTACACTGGTAGTCATTAACATTTGAACGTGTGCACTTGCTACCATGACAGCAAGAGTTTCTGCTGCGGTCGGGATCAGCAAGTCCACGTATTGGGCTCCACGTCTTCAGATCGCTTTCAAAGCATAGTATGCCTTCCTAGAACACGATGCTGTCGGCGACTTGTCGTGCGCACGAGAATGCCGTGACCTGGAAGCGAAGGCCAGCCGTGCTGTGCGTCCACCTTTCTTTGACCCTCACCGAAAAAAGCAAACAGCACCAAGCAGGTTACACGCCGAGCCTCAGCCTGAGGCCCATCTGATCACCGGTCCCTAGGCAGGGGTCCATGGGGCGGTGTTCGGATATCACGACAGAGGAACTGTTTCTGGACCCCTTCCCTGCCCCATGACCATTCACGTACGCCTGTCACACTGTCTTAATGGATCTGTGACGCTGCATTGATTCACCTGTGCTATCAAAAGTACTATCAAAAGTACAATAGCCAACGCAGCCACCACATCAATCACGATTCCAGACGCTTGCTAGTCGCGTCCTCCTTTCTGGGATGCTGCATCCCCCCATTGAAGCGCGACATCAGCTCTGGCTGTCGTTTGCAAACGCCGCCTTCTGGGTAATCTTTGGGCTGGCGCACCGTACTGCCGCTAAATATTCAAGCGAAATCGCAAAAAAATGGCCGTTTGAAAAATTTTCATGCTAAATGTCCAGAAAATTATGGGGAAAAATGGCGATTTTTGCTATCTAATTTTCGGGCTACCATCATACATATTCCCAAATTCTTGTACCTACGGTTGAATGATTTGCGTTTCGGACAAAGTTAGAATATTAGCGTGATTGAATAGTTAGCGGCGATACGGTATTCATTTCATGCCATGCCATCACAACGGCAAAGAACCATCCACCTGAGGGGCTGGTGATGAAGAGGCCACATTCTGTCATCCCCGATTTCACATCCCCTATGTGCTGGATGGAACTCCACTTGCGCGAAAAGGCAGTTCCACCCAGCATACATGTATAGGGACGTGAGATTGGGCATCACAGAATATGGCCAGAGGCAGCTCCTGGTGAACTCCGCTGAACATTCCGTTCCTGCTACCCTTCCCTGGCCACTTCCTTTGAAGGAACCTTGCAACCAGTCTCCACCACCTTTCGAGAGGCTAAGCTACCCACGCAGCCTTGAGGCGGAAGCCCTTCGGACCAATCCTCGTAGACGTAGCGCTCACTTGCGTAGACCTGGCTTGTTTCGCGACACTTTTCTGCTTCTTTGATTTTCATGACTTGCAGGTGCCCACATGCCACTATCCATGCTCTTGAAGGCCATCTCCTCAGCTCTAACAGAGCGTTAAACAGAGAATAAACAGGGCCCGGTCCCGGCTCACAGAGAGTCTTTCGCAACATGACTATCCTACGAGCAGACGTTTCCTCGAGGCGGGAGCTAAAAACTATGCTAAGCTTCGCACCACGTGTATGCCATCTACCCATTCCACTCATGACGGCCTTGCTGATCGTGATAACCATCATCACTCGCTTTGGGATTCTCGTGCGAGCATGAACTTTGGGCCGTAGCGCCAAGGCTGGGACTACTCTGGTAATGTGACCTCATGTTACCACCAAACTTGTGCTCCAGCTGGTGCAAGTATGTAAACGGCTGTCGCGGAAGGTGCTTGTCGTTCAACGCAAAACCATCGCATGCTTCTTGTGGCTCTGCTCAGGGTCCTTGTGTCAGGCGTGATATCTGAGTGATTTCCGTTTGTTCGTCGTGTTGATACGCGTATGAACACGTGCTGGTTAGGCCATGTGAACCTAACTTGGTTACGTGTTCATTGTCGTTCGAGTTCAGAATGCACCAAGCATTTAGCTTAGCTTTAGATATACTTATGAGGCAGGATGGTTGAAAGCCTTAGCATGGCCCTTGCAAATTGAAACTCAAATCGTGATGACTATCGATTGCAGCCTTTCCCAAAGGGGAACTCGGAAAGAGCTGAATGAATGAACAAATAGCGGTGAAACCTGTAGAAAAGCATACCAGTATATTGATGTGTTCGCATGGAACGTTGAATCGCGCCAACTGCTTCTGATGATTGAGACAAGCTCACAGGGTTCACCACCCATAGTTGTGTCAGCGCGAGTTTGCTCCCGATGCCACACCGTGTTACAGGATGGAATGTGTCATGATGCATCAGTTGATGTGTTGAGGTATGTTGCCCTCCACGTTTACTCTATTCGGCTCTTCGCGTAATGGCGCATGCGCATGGGCGTATCTAAGAAGACTTCCTTCTGACAGCTGACTCGTGAGCCCACCACTCTGTCCGATGAATTCTGGATCAAATATCGGTGGATTGGTGCGCAATACCATCGCAACCTGCCTACTTGGTGCGTTCCCTCTTGCAACGCCCTGCGGTATTTGCTAGTATTTGCTGCACTACGATTCATGTTGTGGTGCAAATGTATATACTAGGTCACGGCACCAGTTGAGCTGTAAGGGCGCACGTACCTGCACCAGGGAAATGCATGCGTGACCCAATGGTTGTAGCACACAACTTATGGGCTCTGAACCCGCACGTTTCTCGTGAGCTCGCTCCTCGTGAGTACGCACGGCGACAGTAGCCATGAATGCAATATATTCTCCGTTGGTCGACATTTCACCACTTCACAAAGCACGTGAGACACACGTTTACTACGTTTCAAGCTTTTTGACATTCCTGATACTGGCTCGAAAATGATTGATATGCGCATGTTACGGAATATTACGGAATCATCTCGGGCAAAATGACGTACATACTGTGCGCACACCTTTCCAGCGCTACTCTGGAGAATAACCAAGTCTGAAACGTCTTGTTCTGACGACTATGGTAAACAATCACCAAGTTTGCATATGTTTGCCTGCTTATCTGACCCTGGTACACGTAGTGTTGACAGTTTTTCGGTTCGGCCAAGGGTTCGAACAGGATTTCAGTGTGGGGAAGCCATTCACCGCATGCTCAGCAGTTTAGCGAAGGTTTCGACCATGCTGATCGTTGCAGAGACACTCAAACGCAACATCTGCGCACGCCTTCGTTATCGTGCTTCCTTTTCAAGCGATCGTGCCTGTTGACACGAGGGTGCGAGCATCGGACCGCAACCCACGCGTGCCTCGCATCACCGGCAAGCATCATATATGACGAACTATCTTGTGCGCAGGATTTGTGACAATTCTTGCCATAACAGTGCTCATCTTGGAGCTCACCACGCCCAGCGTTCCCTGGGAGGGGAGGACAGGAGAGTGGCAGTTCAGAAGGGTGCAGAAAATCACAACCTGACCAAGTCGAGGCCCACCACAACACCACCTACAGTTGCCTTTACGTCGGCCTCAAGCTCATCAGCTCCACAAACTAGCGCAGGGTCTCCAAAGGATGACTTCCACACTGGAGAGCCGAGCAATCAAGGAGCAACCACCCAGCCATCCATTGCGCCGGATGCTTCAAACGCTCCGGAAGCTTTTAGAACCGTCATCTCCAGTGGCCCATCGACAGGTGCATCTGCAGACAGAACAAGACCCAAGGAGAAGAGGAACCCACAGCAAACATCTCTTGCAGGGGAGGGCCAAGCAGCATCTGGGAAGATGCCGAAAGGCCGTCCCGTGGTGAGGGGAGGCATTCCTGCTGTGGGTCTCTCATCTCTCCCTCCAGTGCGGAGTGACGCAGTCGTGCCGCCCCCTCCCCCGCCCGACTGGCAGTGGGCTGACTCACCGCCAGATAGTCCGCCCCCCTGCGGACGAAACCCGCACCGACAAGAACTCCGTTTCCACGCCGTCAACCGTAGCCGACTCGGCGCCCCAACCTCCCGGTGCGGCTGTTCAGCGAGGGGAAATTCTTGCGGGGGGGGTTGGAGGGAGCGCACCCCCCTCGCTGCCTGCCTTCGTGCAGGCAGCGAGCAGCGATGGTCAAAACACTCCACTTTCGACGAATATATCGGAGAAGCAGGAGGAGGGGGGGGCTGCTCGGCTGAGTCTTCAACACGCAGCTCCGCCAGACCAGGCTTTGCGTCAAGCTGCAACGGAGGCCCGCTCAGAAAGCACAGTTGCCGGTGGTGAGCCCATCCCTAGCGCTGAGTCAGCACTCAGAGAAAATGACGACGAGGCCGTTTCGCGCGCTGAATCCGCAAGTATACGCATCGGATCGAAGGCTGTCTCGGGCGCTATGAGTCAGCCAGCAAGAGTCGGAGGCTTGCGGAACGCGTCTTCCGATGCGATGGATGAAGCAAAGCAGCCTCCGCCTGCTGAGTCAGCGCGCCCAGTGACGGGTACGGGACCGGCCAAGGCAACTTCGAGCGCGAAACCGGCGTCCCTCGCAACAACCGATACAACCCCCAACGCACCATCCACGGATCCGCAATCCCACTCGGATCCTGCCCCCCTTGCCACGCGTCCTGCAGTGACGCGGTGGACTGGAGTGCCGTTGCGACAGCCGGGCCGGACCAAGACGGTGGCGCTGTGCTTCTTCGGCCTGACGCGTTCGCTCTCGCTGACCGCCGATTCTATCCGAGAGCAGCTCATTCGGCCTCTCGAGGCGGCGGGCTACAATGTCGACACTTTTCTCCACACTTATGACCTCGCGTTCCTCGACAGCAGTTGGTCCAACGAGCATGACGCGCTCAACACGTCGGAGTGGCACCTTCTGCAGCCCTTGGAAGCGGAGATTTCAAGTCAGGATGACTTTCTTAACAGTAGGAGGTGCGGCCTCGACTCTGATGCACCGACATATCTCAAGATTTGCTTTCTAGATAGCCTGAGATAAGTCTGCGCGCTGGATGCAGTCTTCCAGCGCTAGCATGATTAGTCATTTGCACATGCAACTCATCAACACGAACGCCCTGCACATCACGCGGTCTAGCAAAACACAGAAACACTGTCAGCAATGCATCACAAGGTCTGGCAAATCATACAGTACCTAGGATCAATCTGTGCGGGCAGATGGCATTCACGGTGACGCAACCACAACAGCTAATGCTAATGATGGGTCCTTTTACATCGGTCACCCACATAATCATACGTAGTTCCTCTATATCCACATGTTTAACCAGCTTCCTCAGCAGCTGCATGGTGGGAGAGACGCTGTGGTCGTTTGCATTCGCGTTTAAGAGTTGCATGTGTTCACAACCTTCCAGGAAGGGGGTCACGACATGCGAGGCCCAAACAAGTGGCCGTAATCCACTCCGGCTGCAGAGATCCTCAGGTGAAAAGAATATTCATGCGTCAACCCAGGATACTGATGATGATGTGTCATTTTGCAACAGTACCGCAACCACATGGATTTTGGCAACTCCAAGAGCTACATGTGAATCAGTGCTACTGTTACCATCACCTGAGGCAAGCGCACCTGGACCAGCCTGACGTACCATAGCCTAACCTGACATGTCTCCTAATAACACTGCAATCTATTCAGCAGTTTTGTGTGGCGGGAAAGGCCTTCTCATGGCTGATTGCACTTGCGCTAATGGAACGTAAGTCAACCAATTGATTATCATGCTTATGCGCTGTGAGTGTGCACATCCTTTCAGGGAGGAGATCAAGGCGTGCGAGGCCCAGGGAAACGCGTGGCCGACCACCAAAAGCTTCCGAACGCTGCACAACCACCTGTGCCAGCTTAACTCGCTGAGGGCGGTGAGCGCGCTGTGGCAGAGGCACCACCCAAAAAACAACTACCACGCAGTGATATACGCTCGCCCAGACGTCCACTTCAATTGCCCTCTCCCTGTGAACCTCCTCGCCAACCTCCCGGTGCGGACCGCTGCAGCAGATGCGTCACCAGGCTGCATGTTTCACATATTAAAACACCCAGAAATGGTCCTGATAGTGCTCGCTTGCGTGGATCTGGCGTGATTCCCAATTGATTTCTTGTACACCTGGATCAGCTTGACTTACGGAAGCCTGCCAGGAAGCGCCTTAGGAACTTCTTGGGAATCATTTCGACCCAAACATCATGCAGTCTGTGATAGCGTGGTCGCTGCATCTGGTGAACGAATCCAACATTGGTGCGGATGTTGCGCTCAACAGCATGTGATGTTGGGATACGTAGTGTGCATGAAGACATGTCGGGGTTGCAAGAGCATTGCTTCGCCAGAGTTGCAGTCGCTCAACATTTCTCTCCTCAAAAACCGTCCGATGCTTGGGCATCTGAACCCAAAATTATCACCCAGACTGGCCCAACTCTGTGCAGGAGAACACGCTGTACCTCCCAGACCACAACAAGTGGACCGGCCTCAATGACCGCTTCGCAATCGGCCGACCCCGAGGTCGCCGCCAAGTACGGCGACCGAATCAACTTCACCTTCGACGTCTGCAAACGCCCAGCCGCGCGCGCAAACATGGTGCACGCCGAGAAGTTCATGCTAAAGATGGTGCAGGAAACAGGCATCAAAGCCCTCGACATGCCGCCGTTTCACTTCTACAGGGTTCGCGCGAACGGCGTGGTCGAGACGAAGGACCTCTCCAGCCAGCCAGTTTGTAGAAGTAACGGCGCGCATGTACTTCGACGCATCGACCTGCATAAGGAACCCCGCGTGTTTGATCGCACGTTGTGCTCGTGCAGTCAAGCTGCGCCACAGCCACTCAAAGTCCACTGAGGTGTTAGTGGCGGTGGTCTGCATAAAACCGCATAAAATCGCAGAGCGCTAGGGCTTGTAGGTGGCACCTGTTCTGTCTCAGCTGTGCAGAAAGTCTCGGTTCATCTCTTAGCTACAGAATACTTGAACTATCCGGTAATGGACAGGTACGAAGTATGGATGCTTCATCCATGCAAGGTCTTGACAGTGGGAAACAAAAAGAATGCGATGCTGCTATGACCACCTCGTTCTCAGGTTTGCTAGCCTCAAGGCTGCAATTGCTGCAACGGAGTACCCACACTGTAGACGTCTGGTGTCCACACAGTTGACGGTGAACAGTGTGTACATGCAGTACAGCCCCCAAAAATCTTCCTAGCGAGTGCAAGTTTGCGCATTCATGCAGTAACAGTGTCCCACACTGCTCCATTCAGGCGCGAGATATCTGATCGATCAGCTCCAGGGATCCGGCTGTCTTTCCCGTTGTCAACGCTGCCTTCTGTGTGCTTGGCTTTTCATCACAGGAACTGTGTCCCACTGAAAAACATGGGTGCAGCCACGGTACATGGCCGAAGCCATGAACAATTCATGTCCGGCTCATGTACAACTCATGTTCCGCTCATGTTCCCCCTATGTTTCGATGAAACATGGGCTAGTTTCCACAATCACACGGGCGTATGATTCTCTTCAATCCCTCAGGTGGGCGAATGCTTAGCAAGATTACAATTGTTCAGGCAACAACGGATGGTTCTCACGGTGTTCAAGACCTGTTTGGCCCTCTGGTTGGATATGGTCGCGACGGTTGACATCCACACGGCGGCATACCCTCGATGAGCTCTCAAGAGCAAGCTGCAGGTCGCAGGGGGAATATATGGATGAATGCTTATCCGACACAGGGGGGTCCATATAATATGGCGAGTGATCACTTGAGGCGCACGTTGGCCTCAACCACCTGACGCGTCCAGATGGTAGATAGCTGACATTCCATGTTGCAGTTCGCCCCACCAGAATCCTGGCATGTGTATGTGATCAAAGACATGAGAAGCTCCCACATTGGAAACCATCGAGGTTGTGCCCTTGACAACTGGGAGTCTCGAAGAGAACTCTCATCGAAATCAGATTTTTAATGTGAGCTCTGCCCCCTTTTTCATCCTCATCATCATCAGCGGAGATACAGGCCTGCCGTGCAACGTTTCCCATATTGTGCGACCCGCACTGGAGGTCTCATGCAACTGCTGCTATTACAACAGATGCTTCAGGACAAGGGTCAGCATGGCAGTAGTGAGCTGCCCTGCTGTAGCTGAGGCGACTGTAACATTGGGCATGTTGGGTACCCGCACGCTAACGATCGTCCCGCTATTGCACAGACAGCTTCACAATCTGAGTCAGTCAGAAACAACCGCGAATCCCAAATGACTCATTCGAAGTTGAGCTGCAATCTTAAAGATGTCATATCAACAGCATTCCAACACAGTGTTTAAGTGGGGAACCCAAGACCAGCCCACTTCGGTGTGCATGAGGGCATCGATGTCTCACCCGTTCCCATCTGGATCAACTTTGCTCGCTTTGTCCACACACATGATGACGATGTATCTTTTCACAACACTACCTGATCCACATGGACATTTGCAATTCCATGAACTACCTGGGAATGCATGTGCGTATGTATGCATGACGCAAATGGTGTACTCCTTGGTGGATACTAATAATAACTCAATCGGGAATCACAAAAGCGACAGGAACTACTGCCCTTGGCTATTACTGAGATTGCTTCACTCCCAATGCTTTGTTGAGATACCTTATCGTCTACAGTATATGAGCAGCTCGTTTGCTGCACTACATGTCTGATACTCTATGAAAACGGCATATTCCAACATGCTTGTGGCAGGTTTTCATGTTTCCATAATTTTGCACACGGGGAGGGTAGAGCTCTTTGGATCATGTTGAGGACAGCAGTAAGGGGAATGCCTTCATGGGAGCGCAGCTGCCTGCCTGCCTTGAACACCTGCTCTTCCCCGCGGCCTTGTGCCCCGGAGAGAACCCGATGTGCTTCATCGCATGTTGCCGAGCCACGCGCACGCTTTTCAATGCGGTTGGTGGCGTTGACTGTACTTTGCCAACTTCTTTGGGCTCAAGAGCTGGCACGTGGACCCAGTGCTTTGCTGGTATCGGTCGACAAGTTTAGAGTTGCGGCCAGGAACCAATCCCACAGTATTGTTTCTTACTGCGGTGGATGGACGCTTCCGCACGCACCGCCCTGCGCACTGCCAAGCGTGCAGCCGCACTCCAACAGTTTTCAGTCACACGCCTCAACAAGGCATTGACCGACGCTCACAGGGGACATGCTGCGTCGCATGCCCTCCAGTCCTCCCTAACGCCGACACGTCTGGCCGCATTGATACCCTGACGTCCTCGTGCGGCACCCTCTGCACAGACTCTCTGTCCAAGCTGGTTGTCCTCCTCGACCAAAAAACCGTCCACCCCCCCCCCTTCCTTGGATGCCTCGTCATCTGATACGGTGGCAGACCGATTAAACGCGCATGTTGAATCCAGCCCCTCCCGGACGGCCTGGTCTTGGACGATGCCATGTCGCATGAGGATATCGAGTATGCCATTGGCCGCTTGAAGCGGTACAAATCCCCCGATGTTGGCGCGTATGGCATCCCAAACGAGCAAGTTTGCGAACGCTGAGGCTAGCATCCTGAAGCAACTCTTTGACACCATCTGGAACCTCGTGGCGGAAGGGTTTTATCACGGCTTTGCATAAAGCAGGGGAACGTACAAACTGTGGTAGTCATAGGCCCGTCATCTTGCTATCAGTCATCAACAAACACTTCACCACCATCCTCGCCAAGCGAGTTGAAAAACCTGTGCACGACCACCAATCCGCCTTCCGCCCAAGCGTGGCACCATGGACACTATCTTTGCCCTCATGTCAATTATCCTCCATCCTCGCAATCTCGCCAGATTGCGCACACCTGCGCACAGGCCTTCATCCTGGACCTACGAAAGGCTCACGACCTGGTTTGGCACGCCAGCTTATTCTAAAAACTGCATCAGAAAGGGGTCGAGGCCAAAACATGGCGCGTGGTCTGGACCCTGTGTTGCCAGGGCCGTGACATGCATGTGCAATAATGTAATCACGCCGACGTCACCCGCAGTCGTCACGTGACATGCGTGCGACTTTGTTTCGTTGGACACGTCCCTCGTGTCTTGTTGTGTCCCCTTTCTTTGGCATTTATCACCTCGACACATACTCCGTATCACTTCTGGTTAGGGCGTCTGCGTTGTCTTGGGTGCGGCTGGCCACCCGTCTTGCGTGCGCGCGCGCGTCTATGCGCGAGCACTCGTCGCAGGCCCGCTGACATCCAGGACTTAGTTTTCCCAGGGGCGACGCGAGCCTGTCCTATGGTGCAGCACGCCGCAGCAGTAATAGCGTCTGTAAGTGCTTGCATGGTTTCGTCCACCTGCTGCTGGGACGGCGGATCAGTGGCTGCAAGGACAGGGTGTGCAATTGCGTGGAAGGTGCGTGAGGTGTCGGCCAGGGCTTGGAGGTAGGCAGTGGACACCTCAGGCAGGGCGAGGCGGCCCAGGCGCCACCGCAAAGATGTGGGTTTGGTCTGCATTGGGGCGGGTAGCCGGAGCGGAAGGGTGACGAGGACGGGAGCGTGGTCGGATCCACACAACTGGACATCTGTGTCCATGGATTGGAGCATGGTGGCGGTCTGGCTGCAGGGCAGGGTACCGCGGCTGCCAATGATGAAGTCGACTATAGTGGCGTTGCGACAGGTCGGGAGGGTGGGATGTAGGGAGCGACCGCTGAGGACGAAGAGGTCATGCTCCTCGCAAAGAGAGAGCATGCGGCGGCCAGCACGGTTGCTGGCAGGCTTGCCGATGATGGGGCCATGTGGGGGTTCATCATGGATGCAGGCGGGCGCCGCGGCGACATGGGCGTTGAAGTCGCCGAGCAGTAAGACATGAAACCGCTATATAGCTCCAACGCACTGCTCTATGGATAAAACTGCCATGTGCAGATTGTGGCGTCATGGTGTCCCTGGCGCCAGGTCAATGTGGAGGACTCCGACAATCCCAGGGCATGCAAATGTGATGCATGGACGTGCAGTCGGGTATGCAGCTGCAATACGGTATCTCGTCACGCTGGGTGTGAGCAGCCTAGCAGGCAGGATGAATTAGCTCCCAGGTCAATTATGATGGTGCAAGCACTGTATGAACTTTGTCACCTCCCCCGCCATGCAGCCAACGATATAGAGGGCTTCGGAGTTTGAGCAAAGTCCGCACTGCTCGACTGCTTACTCGTGAACGGTTTTCTCTAGGCATTTGTGAGCCACGCTGGCACGTTGTAGAAGAAGATCCACTAAAAAATCCGGTGAGGGGCTTTTCTATTCTGTCGTTCCTAGTTCATCTCCTGGCCATTTCACGTCGCAGCCTTCCATCGCCCAGTCGGTTGTGCATGTGCAGCTGCACGCGAACAAGGCACCGACTGAGGCTTGCAACTGCGTTGTGATCTGTTGATTCACCGTAAACATCCTTTACATTGACACCATACATGTCGCTGCATGTCGTATTCTGGCTGATGGCGAATTTCTCCCCAACGACCCAGCGCTGGAATTCACGCCCGATTTAGTCGCCCGAACTAGGTGCCAAGCACCTGAAGGCAGTGTACTTGGAGCTGTACGACACTCCTGTCCTCTCGATGGAGTCCATATCTTTGCTGAGGAAGACGTACGAGATGTTGCTGAGCAGGCTTATCCCGGTGCTGCTACTTTCAGTTGGTACGTTGGTGCTCAACCTGGCAATTTGCACATCAACATAGATGGACTAACATAGGTGGCTTGAGAATAGTTTATATCACAAAAGAACGGGCACGTTGCGGCACGTCAGAAAGCATGTCCCACTGATGCCACATTGCTGTGAATGGGCAGACGTATATGAATATCAGGCACCTATTGATGTGGCTCTCAGCAAGCACTAGGGATCAAGGCCCACACTTCCACTATAGCTAGCAGGCAGATGATACTTGCAGTCATCATTTATAATCATATTGTGTAGTCACAGACATTAAGTGTTGCTACCTTTGCTGCTGCCACTTTTGGCACTGTGCCTGCAGTCCTGTCTTGCTGCCTAGCGCAGTGTTGCCTTGCCTTACGGTTGATGTCATTGATGCGCATTTCTGGGATGCGGAGTTGCTGCCTGTCCCCGGGCCAGCCAGCCTGGACCTGAGGTCGAAGGCCCTTGGGGATGTCGCTCGCCGCGATCCATGGCACAGGGAGCATGGCGTGATTCCCGACTGATTGATTGATTGATTGATTGATTGATTGATTGATTGATTGATTGATTGATTGATTGATTGATTGATTGATTGATTGATTGATTGATTGATTGATTGATTGATTGATTGATTGATTGATTGATTGGCTCCCATCGCATGTGCTTGATTTTACAACCGACTCATTGTTTCGCCAGAACGGGGTTAGACCCCTATTTCTGCCCTAAATAATGAGCATTGTCAGGGATACAGACACGCAAATGTACCTGCCTGGCAAATTGCCGGACAAGTTTACTTGTGTAGTCACAGTTCCATGGTCGTTAAACTGCAGGTGTCGTACTGATGGTGACTCTGCCTGCCGAGCTTCTGCAGCCAGGGGCAGCTAGGCTATCATGGCCTGCCTTGTATGGGGCTGGATGGTCTCCTCAGACCGAATTGCTCTCCCAGGCCAAGTCGCCCACGCTAGATCTAGATCTGACAACACTATCAGACACCGCACTTCCTGTTCGCAAGCTGTCGCCCCGTCCTGCCGATGACACGTCCTCCAGTCTGCAGCTGGCATCCAACAAAGGTGCACATGTCAATGATACGCTTGGAAGACTCGAGTATCTATCTCACGAAGGAGCACCTGTCAATGTTACAGCCTCCAGCTTGCAGCTTCCAACCCAGGAAGGAACACGTGCCGATGGCGCGTCCTCCAGCCTCTACCTTTCGCCCAACGAAGGCACAAGTGCCAATCATACGGCCCCAAGCCTCGAGCGCCCAACTCACGCAGGAGCGCCTGGCAATGGTACAGCCTCCAGTCTCGAGCATCCAACTTACAAAGGGTTGCCTGCCAATGACACAGCCTCCAGCCTCGAGCTTCCAGCCCGCGAAGGAACGCCTGCCAATGTTACCGCCTCCAGTCTCGAGCATCCAACTTACAAAGGATTGCCTGCCAATGACACAGCCTCCAGCCTCGAGCTTCCAGCCCGCGAAGGAACGCCTGCCAATGTCACCGCCTCCAAACTCGAGCATCCAACCAGCAAAGGAGCGCCTGTCAATGACACAGCCTCCAGCCTCGAGCATCCAGCCCGCGAAGGAATGCCTGCCAATGTTACAGCCTCTAGCCTAGAGCGTTCAACCCACAAAGGAAGGCCTGCCAATGACACGGCCTCCAGCCTGAAGCATCCAGCCCGCGAAGGGACACCTGCCGACCCGCCCTCGCCTTCCTCACCAGTGGGAGAGGAACGCGCCGCAACCCGCCACGAGGGACCACCACTGCGGAGGGGTGGCCTTGCGACAAAGACGCTGCAATCTACCGCTGCCCCTCAACCTGAGGCGATCGGTGGTGACGATGATGATGCCATAACACTCGCTCTCAATGACACCGCAACTATAATCATGAGGGCTAATGCCGAGGTGCCAACTTCCGGAACCACCACGTCCAACAATGGTGGTGATGATGACACGGACAATGCACCCGCTCTTGACAATGACAATTCCGCATTCGAAGGTCATGGCGACAATGGCATTGCGCCCGCTTTTGACGATGCCGCCAACATAGATGATGGCGATGACAACAAGCAGCCCGCTTTCAAGCGCCCGCCCGCTGTGAATGGCAAACGACTCGCGTTCGACAAAGCGGCATCTGAAAACGCTATCACCACTCGGTACGCCACGCGCCCATCTTCCTCCCACACGTCCGGCAGCAACGCCCTCAGTGTTTCGTCAGAATAGGGTTTGTCAATTCCGGTAAATCGTAGCCGAGACAACAATGGATCAGTTGCCCTGCGTAACGTTCTCTATCTAAACATGTATTGATCCGGAAATAGAAGTAATCACGGTTTGTTGGTACTGTAGGTACCCTCAGAGCAACGTCGCGTAACGTCATCTGATCAATTGTTGTCTAGACTACAGCAGCTTGCAGTGCTGGGAGGTTGCCTCGGATGTCTTGTTCACAGACATGGGCTTATTGCCCCCATCACTTCTCATGGACGCCTCTAAACAATGCTATGATAAGCATTTGACCACTTTACAAAGTACTCGATGGTGTAAATTGGCAAAAGCATATCGCTTCCCTGGGCATCGAGCAGTCGGACGCCCGAGGGCAGGGGCCAATTGGCAAGGAGAGGTGCAGAAATTTTCAGCGGACATTTGCCACGACCTGAATATCTCTGATATCTTCACTGCCCCTACAAAGCAGCTGGTCGCTAGGCGCATCTCCTCCAGATTTCAAGGAGGAGTGCAGGTGGCGAATATGCCAGTGCAGGAAGCAGAGGTGCTGCCTACTGATCAGGTTGATAGGCAACACCTCCTTGAAAACATATGGAGTTGGCACCAAATTCGGGGGAAAGCCAGATATGTTGCAGCGCCGCACTCTGCAGTGCCTTGGAAGTGGGTGTGCATTGGCGGGCGACCACGTGGTCTTGCACCATATCTGTCAAGCTTGCCCTCTGTTCAGGCTCGTACTATCATGAGCGCCAGAAGCGGCAAGCTGTTTGCCCTTCGAAGCAGACTTCAAAACCAAACTTTCGAGTTTGTCGATCCCTCTCAGTATCACTGCAATGGCTGCGATGAGCATTTGGGGGATGCTCACACAGGCTGTGTTCACTGCACCGTGGATTGTCCCAGCTTGTGGCCTATAATAGACCAATTTCTTGAAGTGGCTGGAGGTCTTGGACCACAAGGTAGGATATTGGCAACCAAATTGGAATCTCTGTCGGGAGTTGATCTCTTGACAACAATTTTGAGTATTGGTTGCGACGATCTCCCAAAGGAATTGACGGGCCATGTTTGGTCAGCCGTGGCTGATCTCCTTTCTTGCAGGGTACAAGACGATGAAGAAGACATGTCAGGTCAGGATATGGTAAGTCAGGCTGGTCCAGGTACGCTTGCCTTAGATGAAAGTAATGGTAGCACTGATTCCCAAGTAGTTCTTGGAGTTGCCAATGTCCATGTGGATGCGGTAGTGCTGTAAAAAGATACATCATCATCACTACAGTACGTATACAGGAAAGATATACCAGCGTATTTCTGGTAGTAGAAATACCAATTTCCGTTGCCTAATTGCGTAGGTGCTGATCCAACAAAGAGGAAGCCAACTACGCTTTTGTGTAACCCTAGGTTTGAGCCCCCATTTGTCCCAAATTATGCATGCGAAGTGTTGGTAACAACGACGTGATTACATAAGGTACCATGACCAGCTTCGTCGTCGGCTCTTTGGACGATAACAAAGTGCAAAGGTAGGTGTGTCTACATTGCGAACGTACCGGTAATATTCATGCATTTTCAGGTATCCGAGCCCAAATATCACACAGTCTGGCGAGGCAATGAAGGTGCGAACCTTCCTCGGTAGGCCGTCGCAGAGGAGGGGAGAGGCAAACAAGGTGGTGGCGTTATGTTTCTTTGGCCTGACGCGGTCGCTCTCGTACACGGCTGCGTCCATCCGGGAAAATCTGGTCGCGCCTCTAGAGGAGGGGGGGTACAAGGTGGACGTTTTTCTGCACACCTACGACCTAAACTTCCTCGACAGCGATTGGTCACACGAGCACGACTCTCTCAATACGTCCGAGTGGCGTGTACTGGAGCCCCTCGAGGCTCAGATCACATCGCAGGGGAGCTTCTTGCAAGCCAAGCGGTGCGTGGACCACCTAGGCGGGCTTGCTCGGACAATATTACATGCCCGTATGTGTGTTTACATGATGCCGGTTTGTTTTTTTGTTGCTTCCAGTGTTGAATGCGTTCAATATGTGCTTTGGGTAATTTTTGGTCAGCGTTTCGCCAAGCCCTTCAGTTTGCGGGCCATGATGCCTGAAGATGCACTGTTATTGCGGGGCAAAATGAGGGCCGAACACTATTTTGACTTGGGGGACATGGTTGCCAGGTGTCTGCAACATCAACAGACTATGACACACCAGCATTGCGCACACGACCAGCGTTTTGCCTGTGAATTGTGGGTCCAGATACCGTAAAATGCTTGGTTTCTAGGACAGAACTGGGGTTGAAACATTTTGTGCAAAGAAAAAAATGTTTCGACCATTTTTTGCTTTGCACCCTTACCAATGCCCATGTGGATGCGGTAGTGTTATAGAACGATACATCACCATAATCTACGAGGTCAAATTTGAAGTTCATGTGGATGCGGTAGTGATGTAAGAAGAGTAGTGATCACTACATGACAAAATGAAAATGAAAATTTGGACGCTGCCGAATGCTGGCTGGCGTACTCTACGGCGGAATCGCCTCAAGAGCAACATCTCTAACCATCAGTGTCCTGGGCACACCAGAAAACCCCCTGCGCCGAACCAAGATTGGAACGCGTGACCCCTCAAATCGAAGGTGGCAGGTGAACGATCACTACATGACATAGATACTGGCAGGAAGTAGTCAGGATAGATCAATACATCACCATCTCTTCAGGAATGTGGCTAATCAGATGAATGTGTCTTCACTCAGCGCGGAGATCGAGCAGTGCGAGCGTCAAGGAAACGCGTGGGCCAGATCCGAGAAGGAGCTGCTCAATTTCCGCACCCTCCACAACCACCTGTGTCAGCTGAATTCTGTGTATGCGGTGAGCGCGCTGTGGCAGAAGCACCACCGGAAAAACAACTACCACGCAGTGATCTACGCTCGCCCGGATGTCATATTCAACTGTCCCCTCCCTGTAAACCTCCTTGCCAACCTGCCGGTGCGTCTCAACTGATGATGAAGTATCTTGTTACAACACTACCGCCTCCACATGGACATTGGCAACTCCAAGAACTACTCGGGAATCAGTGCTGTCATAACCATCACCTGAGGCTAGCAAGCTGCATAGATCAATCATCATGGGTCGTCTCATATATCCAGCCAGAAAACTACAAGGAACTCAGTATAGCCTGCGCTCAGAGATTCTCACAATGTTCACGGCAAGGAGCGGCTCGGAACGTGCAATATACGTGTGGTTAAAAATGCAGACTGGCACATGTTGTTAAAAGGACTGGAGTCAATTTGGTTGGTCATGTTCAGGCGCTCAAGCAATCTATGTGGCCAAAGGCCTTTGAATGTTTTTACATGGGCGCAGGGTTCGCGCATCTGGCGGGCTTCCCTTTCAGTGCCTTTTGGTGCACCATGAAGGTGACGACAATGAAACTTGAAGGTGGAACATGTACATTAATATGCAACTACTGAGCATGCTGGGAGAAGCCTGGTGAGAAACACCAGGCTTCTCCCAGCATGCTTAGTAGTTGCATAATGAAGGGAATACTTGGGAATGTCATGCCCTAAAAGGAGGGCTCCAGTGCAGTATTCAGAAGGGGGCCAAACCACACTGATTAAAGAGGCGAAGCCTGAAAGTCGATGCATGTCTGCATGTTTTGGCGCCCTGTGATACAGTGCTTCGCCAGGCAGTTTGATTTGTGGGTCTGTGTCCCTGACAATGCATCCTTATCTGGGGCAGAAATTGGGTCGAACCCCATCTGGCAAACTCGTTGGTGTGCTTTCCACGAGGGGTCTTCAACAGCTCAAGGGAAGTTGCGGAGCATCCCACGGGGGCAAAATGATGAGGTTTCTGGTTACAACACTGCCGCATTCCCATGACCATCGGCAAACTCCAAGCATTTTCTTGGGAGTTGGTGCTATCATGACCATCACCTGCCCGTTGAATCTCACATCGAGTCATGCCCATCGAGTCATGCTCGTCGAGTCATGCAATGTAGTTCGTCCAGTCATGCAATATAGTTATGCCCGTCGAGTCATGCAAGATAACTGCCCGTTGAATCCTTGGGGCCCATGAAAAGCCACAGGGAAAACAGCTGCCCAGCATAGCCTCCGGCACCCAGTGCACTGTCATCGATGAATGCTCTTATCCTCTTGTCTCACAGCGTCGATGTTGCCTTCGTAGACATGGTGATTCGCCCGACGCACTTATTTTGAAGTGTAGACAGCAAAGTGTATGAAAGTGCTCAAAATGCCATACCTTACACATGACAAGCGCCCAAATTGTTGCTCGACGAAAGCGGTTCTCCGGAACGAGAGGGCACTGGTGGTGTGGGAAGATGATCTTGAAGCAAATCCCGCCGTAATCACGCTGCTGGAGTTCGGCGGCCAGATCCGAACCTTCTCATTCGCTGTATGACGAGTTGCAGGAGAACACGCTGTATGTGCCAGACCACAACAAGTGGGGCGGCCTCAACGACCGCTTCGCAATCGGCCGGCCCAAGGTGGCAGCCAAATATGGAGACCGCCTTGCCTTCACGTTCTCGGTGTGTGGTGGTCCCGTTGCAGACGAAAATCTGGTGCACAGCGAGTCTCTTTTGTCACAGATGGTGCAGGAATGGGGCATCACTGCTGTCGAGATCCCTCAGTTCTACTTTTACAGGGTTCGCACAAACGGGCTGGTGGCTTACCAGGACCTGGTGAGTCAGCCATTATGCAACCTGCAAGGCGTGGGACATGCGCATGTTGAGGTGAACCAGATGTTCAAAGTCGTCAACGCGCAACGGCAATTGAAGCGGCCACGCCAGGACAAGCCGGCGTTTCTGGTCTTGAGACAACGGCATGCCGCTCAGCTTGGGAGCGACTCAACGCAAGCAACACGTAGCAACAATGACACGCTTTGAGTGGATGCATGCTTTACACTGCAGCACTCAACACTGCAGCACTGTCTGGTAGCTTACCTTGCTCGTTGTTATTGTTCCCATACAGTGTCTTGGTTGGCCAAGGTCTTGCAGGATGGGTTGGTCCTGATTCAGGACATGTACCCGGTAGTTTATGGCCACACCAAGTTTGCTAACTGGTCCTGATGGGAGAATCTTCAGTTGGCTTGAGCTAATGCTCGTGGGTCTTGTTGTTTCGACCGGCCAGTGATATAGCAGGACTTCGCCCTTTGCAGCGTATTGCGCTCTCGCTGTATGCTGCTGCTACACTGTATGCACTTTGGAATGTATCTCTATCTCTGGAGATAGATACGGGCTGTCACGACATGGGCGACCCCCAACATTCACTTAAGCACCAAGATGCTCAGACAGTCCAGCGCACAATCCATCTTTGCATATGTGTTTTGCTAGTTGCTACATATATCCCGTGATAGCAGGACGTGTACGGTCCACGAAATTTGATCACCTTCAAAGCAACACAGTGGACACTGCATATGTTCATGTCATATGCAAGATTACATGTATGTTATGCTGTTGATTAGAAGCATGTAGCATTAAATCGTGCAAGGAGGGGCTGCTCTGCGCCTCCATCTTGTCACAGGTGGGTGCTCAACGGCTTGAGCATTTCGTCGGAGAGAAAGGAGCGAAAAAGCAGACAATGACACCAGCATGACGTGGAATCAATCTGATATATGATAAGAGCATCATGACCCGTCCCGCATCAAACGGCCTGGGCATCGTCACTTTCGCCTTCATCGGTACGTACCCATGACGCAGGACTCCCCGTAAAGCCTTTGAGAGGCCAATGAACTCCAGAATTGTGGGACTGTAATGAAGTCAATGAAGGAATGGTGTTACAGCAGCCCCTACTGGATTGGGTTCATGCACGTGGATGGTAAATGGGTATTCTACAAACTGGGTCACGGCAGCTTATGACTTTTGTTTCGATTCCCTGTTAGTTGGTGCCGCATGGACATGCCGCTCACAGTGAGCGTTTGAATAGCAGTATTATTCGACCAGCTTAATGCCAGCAAGTACGTGGTTACGTTTTGTCAGGAACAGGCAATCACAAAGCGGCCGACAGGGTTCCAGAATGTCGTTCGACTGAACCACGCTGTCTCAATGACATCCCCACTTACGTGCATCACAAGTGCGCAGTGAAGTGGACCTTCTGATGATGAACTGGCGGTCTTGCGCGTGCAGCAACTTTTCGTCGCGTATGCCATACCGACCAAAGCACTTCTGGCGCTGTCGTCATTAACGGCAACTTCATGAGTGCTTGCAGGTTGCGTGGCGATCCTGGTCTTGGTTATCACATACTCTCGCATAAGATATCCAGATTTGTCCAGTGGGGTTGATGTGCTCGACATGATTTCGCCCTTGGCACGGCCCTTGTCGAGAATCCCGTTCGCCAAGCCGATATCCTTGAGAGGTGTCTGGAAAGGGGTGGAGAAGCACGACCCCGGACGTGCCAAGAACATAGCGCTGTGTTTCTATGGCCTCACACGGTCGCTTAGCCACACGGCGGAGTCGATACAGACAAAAATCATGGAGCCGCTGCAGAGCGCCGAGTACAACGTAGACGTGTTTCTGCACACGTACGATCTGGCGCACATCGACAACCCTTGGTTGCAAGAGAATGCTGTTCTCAACACGTCGGAATGGCGCATTCTTGAGCCCTTGGAAACAGAAATCACGTCGCAGGAAGCCTTTCTGAGGTCCAGGAGGTGCGGCCCAAGCTGGCTGGGAGCCCTTTGGGATTAGCCCAATGCCGGGATAGTGTGTCCAAGTTCATGCTATGCGTAAATCCCGATTGACTGATTGATTGGTTTATTATGTATGCTAGGGACCCTGCGTTTGGGAATCTCTGTTGAATCACTAAGTGCAACAAGTGCTCACGCATGCACCATGGGCAGCGCCAGATTCCTCGACACGACGAAGGGGAAGCCTTTGTTCACATACAGGCTAGTATATGCATGCATATGGCGCTAGCATCGTCGCGTTGTTCAGAGCCTGCCTATCCTCAGGTACTAGAACTATCTGACAACAGACCATCCTCAACAATCTCGTGCACAGCACTTGTGAAACCGCTGAACATGTATGTACCTGCTCTAGCGGATGCAGCGCTCTGTGTGCCCAGCGTTCTCGACGATGACAGGCCAGAAAGTTTTGACTAACCGAACAATGCCAACTAACGGGCGAACTGTTGGGAGCGTCACCACTTTTTTTGTGTATTTGTCCCACGAACAAACCAGAAAATGAAGCTATTTTCCATACGTAAACTTCGGCGGCGAGTCCAAAGCGTGGCTGTTCGTTGGTATTGTTACGCTATTGTAAGGTCATCGCCATGGACAGCCACCCCCATTTGCTTTGGTGCATTCTTTCGAGCACCCACCCAATCATTCATTCCTTCGTTGTTTCAGATCGTACCTTCTGATTTGCGACTACATTGCCTGGATGTCTTCTGCGGAAGGAATGGGGGACGAAACATGTTCTGGCGAAGCACTGTTGATGTTCACCGTCTAATTTGTATCTTTCATAACAGGCATGGTCTCCGCAGGGCCTGTTCGGGTTCCTGTGCCAGCCTTTTGAGAGGCTCTTTCGGCACGATATGCATGTGCTGGGCGGTGTGTCTTTTCACGCTTTCTTCTCGGCCCCAGAAAGTTACACGTAGAGCTGGACCTTTTGAGAATTCACAGGAGGGAGCAGGGTCCACAGGCCGCGTAGTCTACGAGATGTCTTGTCGACAGAAGTCCCAGTAAATTCATGCCTCCGATGTTTCAGGAAATGCTCGATTTATGCCTCAACAGTTCCAGGAGATGCTAGATCTGTGCCGATATGCATCTGAAACATACTCAAAAAGGAACCAGCTGGCTGGGACGCCATGTACACGGTGTCTTTTCCTCAGGAGCGGGGCGGGTGTTGTCCAGGGAAACGTTTCATGCATTTCCAGGAGTGTTCTGTGCTCACTTAAACAGGCCTGGCGTGGTTCCTGACTGATCGTCTTGCACTGTTTTGCCAGACCCTCTGATTTTTCGTGTCCTGATATCTATAAGACATGATGTTTTGGCTAGAAACTGAGAGGACCGGAACCCGTTCTGGCAACGCATTGTCCTCTATGTCCTCTCTTATTAGCCTGTCCCTGCATGCATCTCCTGTCACGGTGAACGCGGCAGTGATGTAGGAAGGTACTTCATCAAGGTGACATCACACACATATGGGTCAGAGAACAAAGACGTCACAGGCCGAAAGCAACCAAGCACCAGTGCTTCGCCAGAAGGGGTTGCAACCCCTGTTTTTGTGCCAAAATATAATGCATCTTTGGGTATCTGAAATCGAAGAATCAGAGGATCTAGACAGCTCTGGTGACACACTGCCAAGCACTCACGCTCGAAATGTCATCTGCACCGCCATGGTCCTGACCATTTCCGTTTCGCGTGTCCTAATGCATCCCATACGTTTCAGGAAGGAGCTGGGCGCGTGCGAAGCTCAAGGAAACGCTTGGCCAGCCAGTGGCAGCTTTCAAACGATGCACAATCATCTGTGCCAGCTCAACTCGCTGAGGGCGGTGAGCGCGCTGTGGCAGAAGCACCACGCGCGCAACAACTACCACGCCGTCATCTACGCGCGCCCGGACGTCCTCTTCAACTGCCCCTTCCCCGTCGATCTCCTCAGTAGCATGAGGGTGCGCCGCCTTTGCTCAAATTGGTGGGGTTGTTGGGCCTGAATCCCAGCCGATGTGTGTGATTGATTGACCTTATTCCATGCAGATACCATATATATATGGTATCTGCATGATAAAAGTTAATGCATTTTAGCCGCAATGAACGAAGCGCATGCCAAATGCAATACATCACAACGGTAGTTAGAGAACAGCGCTGAAACGAATGCATGCAGTTTAAGCACAGATGGCAGAAGGTGATGGCGTGCAAGCGCACAAAGCCGAGACTGCAGAGTAGTGCAACGCATGCGGAATGTGAATGTAAAACAAGAGTAAATGTCAGTGCTGTGTGATGGTGGTGCTATCTGGCACCCTATTCACGCCATCACCGGAGGCTATTGCCACGCAAAATGTGTATAGCCAAAAACATCGTACAGATCATGGCAGACCGATGAGCTTTCTGCCCGACACGATCATTTCAAACAATTTCTCTTTCTTTTCCGTTAGCCTGGAACCCGGACGCATGGGCATTACATGCTCAACGCTTGCCACCACCCACCCCGCCACCAAGCCTTTGCTCCAGTGGTCCAAAGGCTTCATCAAGGATAAAGGTTAAAGCTTTGGCCCCGATGAACGAAGCGCGTGCCAAACATAACACATGAGAACGGTATTCAAACAACGGCGCTGAAATGACTGCATGCATGTGTCAGTTTCCTTGAAGCCTGGATTCCAAAGTTGATGTGCTTTTATGTTTCAATCAAAGGCGAAATGATTTCCAGCGTTCCTTGCTGCGCTGGCTGTTGCCGTTGTAATGCCTGGGCAGAGCATGCATGTTTGCCACCACCCACACCGCTACTCTGAATCCAGAGAACAACATCTTTGTCAATTGAGCACATTCTGCGCATTTGCAACGCGTTTGCAATTTTTGACAACTCGGAGTGTAAAACACGCTTCAGCATCAGGGACATATCTCTCGAGATAGTATCTCTAGGAGTCACCCTGTTCAAGCGTGCATCATGGTTCGATTTGCCTGTCCAGATTAAAATTTCCCGAACGAAGACGTAGTTCGTCCAGCCAAAGCTAATCTCTGTTGATGTTTGAACAGCATCAGCTGCGGCTGGAGCTCTTACGCTTGGCTGTTCAGCACAATGGTGTGTGCGCTTGATTGTACTTGGTGCGTTTTGAACAGCTACGCACAAGAGCTGCCTTAATGAAACGCATGTAAATCTATCTCCAGCCACACGACAGCCTGAATTTTTTGTAGGACGAAATTTAAGCTAGACATGCGTTTCATCGAGTCCTCAGGGGCAGCCATCGGGCATGCTCCTGAAACACTTGCCAAGCATCCCGGGACAATGTTCTGTGAACCAGCAAGAACATGGATGCGCTTTCGTCTTGCGAGCAACACTAGCGCTGTAGCCCCAGCGCTTACACCTGGCTTCATCGGAACTTTGTTTCACGCGATATGGCAACGCATTTCAGTCACTCTGCATATAAAACGCGAATGCAAACGCTCTTGTCGGTTTTAATCTGAACGCGAGATTGTCACAGAATATCTTCCAGCTAATCTGGCACACCAAGCCTTGACGCTTTCCCACCCCTCACCCCCACCCCAGTTGTGGCATAAACGCAAGGTCGTCAAAATCAGCATCGATGCAAAAACGTGCCAGGATACTCAGTAATTGACATTCATCAAACTCGACGCCGACAGCTGTCCGGCCAATGCGGCTTTACGCAAACCAAGCATCGGTTTTATGTCACCAATCACCCGCACCACCCAATCCAGCAGCGTGAAATGTTACGCAAGTTCAAGAAATCGAGCATGTTTTTCGTGCGAACCACATCAGCGGTCGTACATGCACACTTGCACTTGTGCTCGTTGTCGACCGGTTGACGGTCTTGTGCATGACGCCGGAAGTGCGGCCGCACGAAAAAAGAAAGAAAAGAAAAGAAAATCAATCGGGAATCACGTCAGGTCCACGCAAACAAGCACTACGCCTACGAGGACACACCCAAAGGGCGAGAGCTTCAACATGCCTGCACAAGGGGATTGCGTGGTCATGACGGCCCTGTACGGCTCAAAACTCTTCAAATTTGAACCGCACCACGGTTACTTTGACTACATTATGCGCGTAAAACGAAGGTCACTCTCAGCTCGCGCACCCCCCCCTCTTTTTGCCAGCCACGTACGCAAAACTGCTGACTTCGTTCCAGTCCTGTGCTTTCCCTTTTCCCCAGCAAGTTATACGCCCGAGTTTACTCAAGCCTGCTTTGGTGCCTCCACACTTTCTATTGCTTACCCGTCTCTCGTCGATAGCAGTATCTTGGGGCCTGTCTTTGACTCCTTCTCTAAGCAACCACCCAAGTCTTGTGCGCGCTCTGTTGCGTGCTGCACTCTTCCATGTTAGCCGCGAGATCAGCTTTGGCTGTCTCGCCCGTTGTCAACGCCGCCTTTTTTTTGGCGTGCGTATCTCTTTCTTTCTTTCTTACACAAAATTGCTGACTTCACCCCAGTCCTAGACTGAACCTTGAAGGCATGCATGTACATGCTTGTGGGGGAGCTCATTTGTACTCATGAATTCGTGAATGCGCATGGTCGACCTAACTTCAAACCATACTCATGAGAGAGTGCTTGATGCTTTCTACCCAGCTCTTAACCTCTAGCCTTTGGTCAGGCAGGGTGGCAATACGCAGCTCTTGCAACATTTCTGACAACAGATACTCACCTGGGACCCGGAATGCTGGACCAGTAATTGCTCTCGTTCTCGTACTCAAGAACGGCATATCTTTTTTTTTCATTATGTAATGCGCCACTAAGCACACCACGAGCGCTTCAAGTTGTCTTCATTTTATAATGGGGTTTGCATTGCACGAGGACAACGTGGTGCTTTTGAACAGCAGTTCACACACCTACCCTCACTCAGGAGCCCTGTTAGGAGCAAGCCCTGGCGCTCATATGCAATGAAAGTCACTCTTAACCCACGCAATCCCTTTGTCTTGAAACCAGTCGTCTGTAGTTCTCCCCATTCCAAGGCCTAAACCATTCAAGGTGTGCTATAAAGAATGGAGGCGTTTACCCACGCCTCCAGCCACACGAGGCTGCCACAATCTATGCCACCAACCACATCTCCTCCTGTCTCAACTGATTTACGCTCGCTCATGACCTGTTGAGATGCCATCATATGGACACAAGTCAGCCCACT
>NW_028323593.1:0-38664 GCF_984573655.1 Nuphar pumila | reverse complement strand
CCATGTGTGGTCAAAAATAGCGTAGCATGAGCACTAAAGTTGTGCCCATGCCATGACGTGTGTGTCACATGCAGAGTATGTCATTGCGGGTTGCATATGGGCTGTGGCCTTGCCCACTCATGAGCTGTGTTCAAAGTCGGCGAGCTGACCCCGCCGATCTTTCAGGTTCCTAGCATCAGACTTTAGCAACGACCGTAGACATGCGCAAGTTACCTTGTCACATGTGGAAATCAAGCTCTTGAAGAATCAACAACCGTACAGATAAGCCCACAGACAGCAGCACGACGTGGTGATCATACCTGAATGCGGTTCCAGGTGTTGTCAAAGCTCATAAAGTACGGCTCCAGCAGCATTTCCACCTGCTCCGACAGCCAGCTCTTGTCCTCTGCGCTGGTGTCCCCGGACGAACTGCTGACGAGCTGATGGAGGCATTTGCGTCCTCGTCAAGCTGCTTGGTGCGCTTGGCCTCGTAGCGAGCGAGTCTGCAGCGCGCTTGTCCTCACGCGCTTGAGACTCACAAGATCGCGCTTTGCGACCTCCCTGCACTCTTCCCACGTCACAGCTGCTAATGGGATTGGCTGCTTGTAGTGAAACTGCCTTTGGTCTTGCACACCATGTCTGACATTCGCCAATCGACTTGCTTCAAGACAGCAAACACCGTTCAATGCAACGTTCAGGACAAGCTGCAGCTGTCCCAGCAGTCTTACGTCTTGCCTCGCACACAGTCACGCATTCTGAATGATTTGCAGGCGCTACGATAGTTTTCACACGGATGTATTGTGCATAAGCAGCAAGCACTAGTCAGATGCTTGCGCAGCACAGACAAAAAGGGCAGTAGGTTGCCGCTTGATTGTTTTTCCTTTCGTTTTTAGTTTCCCGCCGAAGCCTCACAGAGATGCACTCGCAAAGGGACGCACTCCTTGCCAGTGAGGGTTGAGGTCCTCCATGTCGTCATCGTCGTCGAGGTATTTCTCCAGCACTGCCCGGATGGTCTCAACGCGTGTGTTCAAGCGCACCATGCGATTCTTCACGCGCCTGACCCGCTCCAGATTCGACGCATTCACCCGGCTAGTCAAAGAGTCCAACGCAGGGTACGCACTGGTCTCCAGGTCGGTGACAAGATCGCTCATGTGGTTTGCAACTGTGTCCAGGCACACTTCCAGAACTGCACATGTAACATCAACGGGATCAATAATGAGGGTACTGACAAATATCCTTCAGTCAGCATGAATAGCTGTGCTGACTGGCAGAGTAACAAAGCAACTGACATGCTTACTTCCTCACTCACTCTGATGTGCCCTCCACAAATCGCAGGTTCATACTCGCGCCCAGACAGGGAGGCGAACGGACTGCATGGAAATTCCATGGAATGTGGAGGCATGAACATGTGAACCACCTGAGAACATGAGCCCAAAGGGCACTGGCATCGTAACGAGCAATGACCACAGCCACAAGGTGACCTGGCAAGCTGCAGTACCTGAGCTCATACGACACTTCCTGCCGTGCATCGGCCTCCAGCACTTCGAGTGCAGCTTGCCTCTTCTCCAAATCATCATCTACGCCTGACGCCATCACAGCCCCAGAGGACAGGCGGCTTTGCAGCTCCGACACAAACGGATGCACCTTGTCGTTCTCCGCGTTCAGCACAATGGTCGTGTCGGTGGTGATAATGACCTGCAAACCGCCACAAACCAATCTCAACGGGTCGCTGCTTCATCACATCACTCAATGTCATTCGTTCTCTCGTCGCCCTTGGCTTCACACGGTCAAGACCCTGTGCTCACGTTGAATGCTCACAGATGCAATTGCAAGTTGCCAAACAACTGCATTGGCCAGGTTACAGGGGCCACGTCGGCAGCAGATGTGCACTCAAATCAAGAGCTCGGTCTTGTCCATGAATCACTTGACTCGAAGACATCTGTGCAACGTCAGCCAGCACCGCAAAAGCGATGAACGTGAAAGTTTTCCATGTCATGCATCGGGTTTGGATGTCCAATAAAATGTGCGTAGCTACGCACGCACCTGAACAAACTCGAGGTTGACCACCAGCGCGTGCTCTCGTGACAAAATGCAGCTTGGATAGCTGCTCGTCAGACTGGGGTCCAAGATGCGTAAGTCACGCGTGTGCACACCAGCTGCTCCATCAGCTCGTACTTGTCTGCATTCACGATGGTCATCATGCCATGTTTGTCAAACTTGTACCACCGGCGAACTGCCTCCTTGATGTCTTTGGGACCCTTACGCGGAGGTGGCAGCGGAGCCGGCACAAAACGCATGGGAGCACGCCTTCCTGTCGGTTTGTTGTTCAGACCGCGCATGGGAGCATCAGTTGTGACCTCTGGGGGAATTCGGCGGATGGCAGCGCCCTCAGGCGGCCGAAGCCGTGAGCCACCAGCCTTGGGGTTACCATAGGGGCCCTTGGTTGCCTTGTTGCTCACGTCGCGCAGGTTAGGTTTTGATGAGGAGCGAACAACATTGCTTGTGCCTCGGCCAGGTGCGGGTACTGGGCGCCTTGGGGCGGCATCCTTGAGGGCCCGAGCTGTGTTTCGGTCACGCTTGCGAACGCTGGCGCGTGCGTCGGCCAGGCTCACCTGAGTGTGCGCGCTCTCGGCTTGCAGGCCTTGCTCGCCGTTCGCTCACGAGCCTGCTGTCGGGCTGTACGTCCAGCCTCGGAAGCGGCCATGTCCTCCAGCCTGCACCACCACCTGGCACCGTCCAGATATTCAACCAGCCTGGGCTTTGCACAAACGTGCACGACAGAACGCAACATGGCTAACATGACCAGCACAATCATCGAGGCAGCAACCTCCTCCAAGTGCAAGCATTATGTTTCTGAAAAGGACCACTGCATCTTTGGAACACAATATACACAGAGAAATATGGATATAAGTAAATAGTGAAGCACTATTTACTTCCATACATCCGCTTCGGCATTGTGGCCAACGTTGATGTAGGCGAACATGACAGGCACGTGGTTGCAACTGGTGCTGAAGCGTACACACGACTGGGCACGATATGGTTAACGCTGCCATCCCCAGGCTCTGACGCGGCATAGTGAACAACTCGCCGCTGCAGTGAGTTGCGGCGTGCTCCATCTTCAAGGGGCACGTTCTCTTGCAGTGGTGGCGCATCAGGGGACTCCAACGGGCTAGAACCGACAGGACATCCCCCAGGTCGAAGCCTGGAGACGATGTTTGGTCATCCTGCGTCCCTTCAAGGTGCGGATGCACATTTTCGCCATTTCCGTCAGACATTGGAAAGAGCACCGCGCAGCGACGCAAATGATAGGGTCCGCGAGTATCGGCAGCTGAAACCGTGCGTTCCAGATATGTCAAGACACAACAGGATTGCAGGTTGGACCCACTGGTGAGGTGTATCAGAAATTTCGCCGAAGCCTACCATTAGGGGCACGGTCTGGGGTTGGCAAGTGAGTGGCAGGTCGCACAGGTCGGGCAGGGAAAGGCACCGCTAAGAGAGCTGCAACTAACACCCAGCACAATAGGGCATCAATGGTCAAATTACATTGTTCCGTGCCTGTTCAGCGACACAGTGTGGACTACATTGCAATTACGCAGTTCACTGAATTGAACGGAAGAGGCTTTTTTGCTGGCAACAGTCGAAAACGCAAGGCAGTCGAATAGCCGTGTCTGTACATGCATCAAGGATAAGCAAACTCTGACTCGTGATTGAGCGGTGATGCGGCGCATCACCACTGGAAAGTCACCTTACGCTACCGTGCGGCTTGCCAAGAACATTTGCTATCTCGAGAGATAGCTTTGGAGAGCCCAGGCCACCTGCGATGAAGCGTGCGTGACGCGCGGAGATGAGGGCGGCTTATACCCACTACCGTCATCCATAAGATAAGCTAGAGATGATATATTCAGAGGTTGATGAGGAATATTCCCATCGGCACTCCAGGGCCCCCGTCTTGCATACGAAGCCAATCCTTATCAAAAACACCGTCGTATCATAGCAGCCGACCCGCCATCTCCTTGGAACACAAGGAGTCCGAGCCCTTTTCGACCTATGAATTGCCACATGTGACAACTACTGTGCTTGCTTGTCTCAATGGATTTAGGCAGAGGTAAGCGGCACGCACCATGGAAACAATGAAACAATAGCTTCTGCTGCTGCCAAAAGCCCCAGGAGGTGTGTGGTGGCAGTCTGACCAGGAAGCGGTATCTAATAACTTGTTCAGGGATAATACTGCGACGCGATTGCTTGTTGTATGTGGTATGAAGTGTGTGATGGATGGGCGACGATTGTCTATGTGATGTAATGATGTACCTTGGCATGGCCCCCTCTCCCGCTGGGATTGCATCGTCCGTTCAGCCAACACTCCACACACTGCCTGACATGCAAGCTGCGGCCATTTCAGCCCACTCCGCGCACATGGAGACATCTAGCTCGTTTTGCCGGGCGGACTCACTGTCGCCAACATCTCTGTGGTGCACCCTCCTTTGTGCAGACGGATGGTGGTGCAGCAGCGGCACGGGATCAGCTGAAGCGAACAAAGTACCAATCCGGTGACCCCAACGGCTCCAAATTCAGCCCGCTGTCGCATGAGACATGTGGCTGCATGGGCAAGGCGCAATGAGCTGCTCAACACTCTGGCGACAACAGCGAACGCTGGAGGGGCAATGTAATCAAGGACGGATTTGTCACCAACCCACGGAACTCAGCACCGGCCTATGCAGGGGCAATGCTGTGATGCACCGGCGAATTCTTCAAGTTTTGGCTCTTGCGAGCGGCATCGCGTTTCTGAAAAGCTTGCCTGTCCCGCTGACGTTCAGTGTTCTGATTTGCTTCGAGTGTGATTACTTGGTTGCTTGTTGACTACTTTCTGCCATTATTAATGTGATGCAATGATGATGTACCTTCTCACAACACCACCGCATCCACATGGATGTAGGCAACTCCAGCTGTGGCTGTCTTGCCATTGCCGCCTTTTCGAGGCTGGCGTAATTCTTTCCTTCTTTCTTTAATAATCGATAATATTGGCAACTCCAACTTCTGCTTGGGAATCAGTGCTATCATTACCTTCTTCGTTTTTTGGTCGCAGACTTGGACATTTGAAATGCCCCCTCCCCACCTGAAAACAGGCTGTGTGAACATGCCCCAAATGCAGGTTTTACAACGAAGCGGGAAAGCAAAGCAGAAATAAAAACTAAAATGAAAACTGCAGACAAGGACGACTCAATTCAAGAACACACGAAAGAAAATCAAATCAAACACACAGGAAAACAAAAGAAAGAAAGAAAAGGACAATCAAAACCCTCTCTGTCCATCATGACCAACAGCCATGGACAATGACATCCCTGTAGTCCTAAGAGTGAAATGTCACAACCCTGTCGTTCCACATTCATGCCTCAAGTCATGAACCGCACTTGCTTCTGAGTGCCGTTTCATCATGAGGCGCCTTGTCATAACTCAAGGCGAGGAATTATGACAAGGCTAACAACTGTCATAACGATAACGATGTCAGAGGGATGTTGTAAAGGTCAGAGCGTGCAACACAGGTCTGCTGTCAGATACAACATGACTTCTGACTTCTGTGGCCAAAAAACATGAATATACTCTCATGGCACAGCAGAAGAAACCAAAAATCAATGCACGGATGCACTGACGTTGAATTTGAAGCGGGTTTCCTGTTGGGGTTTATGAAACAAAGAGGGATACGCCAACTGTTGCATCCCATTTGTGACTGCCGCTTGACGTTCTTTGACCAAAAGCATAGCAAACAACAAATAGCATCATGCAACATTTATATTGCTCTCAAATGTAGTGAACATTGCACCCTGTCTTGAGTGTTGTGTCACACGCGGGACAGAAGGTGCTGTGAGTGTGAAAGAATGAGTAAGAATTCCAAATACGACAGGTTTGTTTGTCTGTGCAATGAGTTGAAGTAATGTACAACAGGAGACCGCAAAAGGCAGGTTGCTTGGATCAAGATGTTATACAGGAGCGTTGCCCTCGTGCTGCGCTCCCTTTCAGGTCCATAGGCAGTGCACGGCCGTCCGTGTCGGAGGCAGCTTTGACGGAACCACAAGTCGAATGCTGCATCATACAGTAGCAATGACATCGTGGCGGAGCTTGTTGGCAGTGCGAATGTCATCCAGGTTCAGCGCTTGCGCAAGGACGTCCTCATCCGCATCGTACACCTTGAAATGAGAAGGCACGGCCCAGCCACAGTCACCCTCGATGGCGAGATTGTACAGTTGCCCGTGCCATTCTTGTAGGCCGATGTCACGATCCTGAAGAAGCCGGTCTCGCCCCAAGGCTCACCCCAGCTGTTGCGCACGATCCTACATGACAGAGCCACTCAGCAGCCGCTGCGTGCTAGCCCTTGATTTAAAAGCAGGGGAATACACCAAGGGGCAGCGCAACTCACAAGTCGGCAGCCTTTCACTTCAAACGTCATTGATCGGAGAAACTCCGTCACAGTGTGCAATGTTATTGTGACGTACTCTTGTCTCGAGAGGCGCTGCCCCCAGGAACAAACACGGAGGGCAAAAGCTTACCAGTACTCCACACCGTCTTCCACTCCCATCCTACGACGCTAATAATGTGGTTGACTGTGGGGGCCGCTACAAACTCGGTGTAAATGCCTCCCGTGTACTCGTCCAAGCCCTTTGTGGACATGATGGTGCACGAGATGGGACCGCGCGCAAATATCTCGGCTTTCATGTTCTTGCGCTGGGAAACGCGGCCATGCTCAGACACCATGAGGCGGTGGTATTTTTTCACGGGCTGGCAGCCGGTGGTAGGCCAGCATGTGTAGCAGCTGTCAACAGTGTTGCACTGCAGCAAGACAAATAAATTTGATTAAGATGACACCTGCAACTCACGACAGACAAATGAAACAACACGGCAAAAGTTGAAAAACGTAACACGAAAGGTAGGCGATAATTTCTGTGCATATGCCAACTTTAATGCCTTGGGGACAGCGACAACTTCATACATCGATTCAAGCATCAACCACTCCACGCTTAATCTGCCATTCATGACCGTATTCTTCATGGCACCCTTACCAAGCCAGTTGCTCTTGCAATCCATCAATTCCACGTGTTGGAGACGCAGAACATGCCATGCTACCTGATGGGGGAGAGCAACTCCAAGGCGAGGGGTAGGGTGACTTCAAAAAGGCCGTGTGCATGTATCATCGTGACAATGCGTGTGTGGACAGGAGACCGCAATCTCCAGGGTCCAGACGCAAAGCGAGCTCAGCCAGATCACACCTCCTGGTCGATAGCTTGATAGTTGTTGCAGGTCTCATCTGGAATACCTTTGCGCGCAGCATAGGCATACACGGGGGCATCATAGCCACCATGCAGGTGCCCGCCTCGCCGCAGTCCAGCACATGCTGCACTGAGAGGTACGTTGATGGCCATTTCCCCTTCTTGATGAAGATGTTTGCGCGGTCAGCGAGCGACGAAGTTGCGCCGTGTGCCCAGCAACTGCCGCTGCATATGAGGGAAGTAATCAGCACAGCTGACACCTGCTGTTCTAGTCATGCTAGTTCAACTCAAACTCATGCAGGCGACTGTCCAAGGCAAACATCCGTATTGCAATACGGTGCATACACACACAGCTCCTGTTCCAAAGTCACACACCCACATGCACCTGCAAGCACATGCGGATGTCCACATTCTTGGAGAATTCGACATCCCCCTTGCGATGTCACTATCAACCTTGAATGAATCGTCACAAAGACAGTCAGAATGCTGCACTTCGGGCTGTATAGCAACACCAACCCTGCACTCACTAAGCAACATTGCCCCCTACATAGGGAACGTCAGCATTTCGGACAGTCATGTCCTCCCTGCAAGCTTCCCAGCCAACCAATAGCCCCCAAAACACACACTGTTTTGAGCAACGAGCATAAGTGCCAGTAAGAGACGTTTGCTTCAGAAGTGGAACGTGCAGCATGCGCAAAGCGATCCCCGCCCTTCAAGGAGCAAATACACACCAATATTGTGGGATGTGCTGATTCCTTGTGGTGCTCATAAAATTGGTACCGTTTGCGTCTGCAAACAAGCATACAGCTTCAGTCAAGAATGTGTATCATTGTATTGCGCGTTGTGCTGCAAAAGCGGACACCGTCCCCGAGAAGTGTGCATTGATCCAATGTAGCCATGCGCATGAACACATTCAGGACCACGAGGCGAACCTCTCCAGTCCCAGCTAGCTGGCAAGTCATCTTCGTTGATAGAGTCACCAGGCATTGCTGTCAATCTGCATACAGCGAAGTGGTCGTTGATTTCCGATTTGAAGTGACCAAGGCAAAACCCTATTCGCAACGAGTTGGCAATTCTCTGACTGGTGACTATGTGTTGGGCGCCTGCGGCAGGACAATCGCAACAAATCACAGAATATTACATTTTATCGGTACTACGCACGTACGGCTTGTGGCGATCAAAGTTGTGCAAGTATGTAAACCTCGCAACCTTGCAACCTCCCTTTCACAGAACCGCAGACTGGCATGTTGTAATATAAACACATGCCCTTCCATGGTGTGCATGTATGTTCAGTACATCTGCAACTTGAATGCTCTGACTTTCTCGCACGCATACGCAATCTTACACTATGTGTATGTCTGGGCGCATCAACCCCGTTGCGGTTGAAGCCTATTGTGCAGACAAGCTGACCCGAACATCCAAAAAGCAACAGAAGGTGAGGTACAATGGGTGAGCTTCTGCATTACACACAAGCAACAATATTGTCGACGCGTGCATTTTGTATCCACATACACGCCGTATTCAAGTGAAACCTGGTGATACCACAAACAAGACCAGTTCGCATTGTCGCGTTTGCTAACATTGACCAGCGGTCTATTGAACGATCACGAGCATCCATGTGTGGTGCCGCACACGAGTGGCTCGTAGCCTTCATCCTTGGTGATTTTCGTGGCAAACGCGCTTGGACCCGTCCATTCAGGAAACGATACGACAGCTGCTGAGGCCCCGCATACAAGAAACATGCACATGAACATTATCGATATCTGGTGCTTCATGTTGAGCGTAGAATCTGCAGTGGCGAGAAGAGTGGCGCAAAGTTATGACAGGGGTCAGTGCGCGATGTCGTAATACAAGCACATCGTGACGACATGCACGCAATCACCTGTATCTATAGTTAAATTAACCCTTAGCTCTAACATTTCAGCTTGCTTCTTTGACGACAATGCGATCATCCTGCTAATGTGCCATTGCCAATGCTGGTGAGTACTGCATGGTGACTCGGACTGATGCGTAGACACTCTCCCTGGCATGGACCCTGCTAGGCCCTAGCCTGCCTTCAAGCGTGGCCAGCACATACAAGCGGCTTTCCGTTTCGTTCTGGTGTAGCATCTCGGTGCACACGTTTAAGAGTCAAGCCGTAGGCTGCAACTGGATCCTACAGGACTGTTCTGTCGGTCATGCAATTGTTCATGACAACCTCTGACCCGAATCTCTTTTTTTGAAGTGATTGCTCGCCATGTCTTCAGGATTCGGGCTGCGAGGATATGAAGGCAGGTGCGACTGAGAGGGTCTGAACAGAAGCAAGTAAAGGGCTCTCACATCCCTGGCACGCCCTGACTGATACGTCTTTCTCGTGCAGATGTTTCCAGTTTTGGAGGCAATTCCAAGGGGTATGCACCTATTCGTGTCAGTTGTATTTCAGTCCGCATTTCCTGCATCAGTTCGGCATTCCATCCCAGGGACAATCTCGCCTGCCATAAATTGTTTCACCATGGAGTTTCGTGACACGTGAACGGGTCGATTCGACATCATTCAGTACTGTAAGCCAGTACGGTATGGGGTCTTTGTGAGAGCATTGTGGCAGCAGGGTTGGATACAAAACGCTGGCAGGAGTTTTACCAGGGACGAAAGAATGATTTAACAGCTGCCTCGCTCCTGGGATTGTATTTGCTGTTTCTCCGTAGCCAAGGTGGTTTGCTGACGTGCAGTGCATCCACGAACATCCAGCGGACACGAAGACGCAGTGCAAGGATCAGGTTGACGACTACTTTGAGTGTTTGCACCACAGGAAAGAGTATGTCGTTTTATGTCTTTGATTTCAATTGCTGTGCATGTACTGTACCCTTCAGATATTGATGTGTGTGTGGTATCGCTCACTGCGTTTGTGAGCTTCCTCTCTTCAAGCAGGTTGTGATGCGTGAAGCGTTGACAAGTATGGCAGTATCTTTGTATCAAAAGCAAGACAAATACCTATTTGGATCTCGGGGGACGCTGGCCGTGGCCTTGTCCTGACCTAGCGATCATTTGGCACGACATGGCAAGCAAGCCTCATAGACAACAACAGTACAAATCTGGTGCGGTCATTACATTTTGTATCATGAGGCTCTGGAATGGGGCACTGGCTCCCAGGTATGATGCCATGCACTTGTGTAAGCCCATCTGATAGGAGAAGGCTGTTGTGCAATTGGAAGCAAAGCGGTTGTGGAGTGTGGCTGGTGGAAACATAATTGTCTTTCTGCAGATTCAACGGCGCAATGCAGTGATTGTCCATGCCCAGGAGAAGATGGCCGCTGCTGCAGCAGGGGGGGGGCATGGACATTAACAGAAAATAGTGCAATTCATCAAGCTAGCCGCCTCCATCATGTATTTGACGAAAGGGGAGCCATAGTAAGTGCCGAAGACAATTCGTCAGCGCCTGTTTGCTATCACAGATACTCTTGCGTCTACGCTGACAGCAAGGATGGATGATACTTCGTTTGATGAGTCGATCCTTGAGCTCAAACAAGTGGGAAGATTCACGTCACTGCATGCTCTAGCTGTCACTCGATCAAGACTGCGTCTGTGCCAGCGAGGTCAAACATGCTTTCCTTCCCGAATCGAGTGACCAGAATGATATATTTGAAGTGTGATGGAACCAGGTAATCAGGAACTTCCCATCATCCTGTTCCGATCAATGGTGCTTGTCGACGACCACCTTGCCGTTCCTCACATTCCGAACGAATGTGTCTGGCCAACAGGTCAGCATTCGGCATACCTCAGGGACAATTTTACAAGCCAGAATGCTGTGAAATGTGTCATGTCACATGAGCAATGCATCAGGTCGAACTGTATCTCGTGTGGTCTGGAAAGGTCTCCGGGCAATACTTCTTGATTAAGTGATGTCTGTGCATGTATCAAAACGTTCTGCCCATGCATCGTGCATAGTCAAGAAGGCAGAACGTGCAATTCTCCCATGACCAAAATCGTGAACGCTGCTGTAAAAAACGTGTGTCAATACTGATTTCCACAAAATTGGGAAGCAAAAGCATGTAAAACTCAGTGTGCCTCACTTGGCAGTAGCGGAGCCTCAAGAACTCATTGACCACATCATTCGATAATTTCCAGCGGGCGGCTGGGTGCAGTCGACGGGGGCTGGGCCGGGGTCTGAGGAGATTGGCCCAGGCCCAAGTGCGGCATTATGTTTGAGCGCTGCTGCCCGTTCTCCGCAATCACGGTGCTGGTGCGCGATGTAATCACGGGAGGCTGGGGCCTGACTGCCATTGTGCCAGGCTGCCCGGTGGGCTGGGTCATCTGGACACTCTTGCCTGCTAGTTGCTTGACATCCTGGATGACGCTGTGGTAATGACTGGGCGAAATGTTGGGGTGCATCATCTGCTGTGGCTGCTGCACTTGCTGCGGCCGCCACTGCATGTGAGGAGCGACGAGCTGCTGCTGCAGCTGCAGATACACACCAGCGCTGATCACGTCGCTGGTCAAGCCGAAAGAGCATCTTCAACAATCCCGCCCATCTCTGGCGTTGCCATTTGACAGGAGCCCAACGTCAGACATCATCATTCAATCACACTGTGTGTAACGCAAAAACCATCCGGGTTACGCAGGTTGTGGGTGCATTGCAACAATCAAGATATAAACAACCCGATGGACATCCCAATCCACGGTCGCGGCGCACGTATCCCTGCGGCCAAGTATTGACAGCCATAGCACCAATGCCATCCACAGAGTTTGCTCTGATTGTACGTGTGCATCTAGTGAGAGAATGCTCCGCTTGCATTGCTTTACGATGTGTCTTTTTGCAACACTACCGCATCCACATGGACATCAGCAAGAAGAACTTCAAGGATACAAAGGCAACTGATGTCACACATAACCGAGGAGCTTTTAAAGGCAGAGCGCCATACCTGACGAGGGAGTGTTGGCCGTGTGGCAGGTTGATGTGGCGAGTGTGTTGGCTGCATCATCCTGTGCGGAGGGATCCAGGTTGAGAATTGAACCTGCTGCCGAGGCCTATCTAGCACGCAGTGCGCAGGGACCCTGTTGATGCCCACCATAGTCACCAGCGCCGACAACGCCGATTTATGCATTGAGCGGATGCGGCCGTTGTAATCCTGCAAGCATGGCACTAGTGTCATTGATGCCAACAGTCTGTCCGGAGATGATGATGCATGCTCCCTAACCCCTGAGGGCAGGTTACCGGCCGTGCACCTGCTCTTGATGTTCTGAAGTGCACATGCAGGCGACGGTGTTCACATTTGTGCCACAGCCGGCATCCTTTCTGCCTCAACCAAGCCACAGCTGCTGGTTGCGACGCTGCAGAGGATTTTGTGATGCGGTGCAAAGGTTGACAGCTACAACAAATATGCTGGACAGACAATCTGCGTTGCCCAACGGGAGCGCTGCATTGCATGCAAGTTGACGGACAAGCAAGGCCAGCAAAGCAGAGCGCACGTTGACGAGCGTTCGGAAGCGAGCAGCGGCATCAGTCATTGCCTGAGGATGAGTCGCTCCCACCGCCTTGCGAGTGTGCTCCTGAATTGCCATGTGCGCAGCCTCACATCCAGCTGCACATGTCATGAGTGCGCTGAGGCTGACCGGAGTGAGCCCTGTTTCTACAAGGGCCGACCTGGACACCAGACCACCTGCACAGCCAACCGTCCGCTCATGATCTTCCTTTCAACAACACTACCGATCCACATGGACATTGGCAACACCCAGAACTACTTGAGAATCAGTGCTACCGTTACCATCATCTCATGCAACACGAAAATACCTACAGCCATTTCTCTGTATGCCACAGATACATTGCGTGAATACATTGCGCGGAGGGCTGCATGATTAAATCGATGGAGCATCGTGGGCGAACTTGCAACCACAGAGAGTATAGATGTGCGGTGAACAGGCCTGAGCAGCTCATCAGGCGGATTCGCACCTGGGTACTTGACGTCAGTTGGGGAGCGCTTGACATATTCACAGGCGAGCTCATGAATCAACGATTCAAAGCGGGCACGCAGGAACTGGCCCTCTAGGTTCTTGTACTTTTGTATGTCAGCCGGGCTGGCTCGGCTGTCCTTGCTGCCACCTGCCGCATCGGCCTTGTCAGTGCCCTCGGGCTCCTCCGTGCAAGCTGCAGCCCCTGCTGTCGGCGAATCTTCATCCATCACTATGACGTCGTCGCCGCTGTCACCATCCTTGGCACCTCCGGTGGCAGCTTCGTCGTAGTCAGGCAAGCCGAGCGTGGTACGTATCGCGCTCGCTAGACCTAAGCTGGCATCGTTCACGAGCGGACGTGCAAATGACATCGCCCCGTGCACGAAGATACCTTCGAGCAAGCGCTTGTCGTGCTCGGGCCGCCAAGCTGCCATGGACGCCCCTGTTGGCTGCTTCTGCAGAGCCTGCATGCTTCGTGTGCACTCGCTAATGTTCGAGCATACTGACAAGACGCACTCAATACTTGCGCACGCTGCGGGCAACGCTACATCATCCATAGATGATCTGAGGTTCCAATACGTACACATCCGCAAAGCCAGGATTGAGGATTGAGGGCCAACCATAATCGCCCCTTATCCTGATCACCCGACAAACTTTCATTCGACTTCAGCCCTGTCTTGCAAGCCATCTTGGGCACTCATGTGATTCAGAATTTGACGCGGTTTGTGCTTCGACCGGATGCTTCGACATTTCATGCAGCTCGTTCTCGCCTCCCAGCACAGCGCACACCCAGCAAACGGGAAATGTGAAAGCGTTGGCAAACACTTGGCTTTACAGTACAGGCTGAGCGGTGATGACATGCGAAGAGAGCTGGTAGGCCTACCATCAGCTGTGGGTGCTGTCGGAGCCAAGCGGCCATGTCGCGATTAGCGCCAGCGTTGATGCGGAAGGCAGTGCCTGGCTGTGCCTTGGTCTCAGCAAGCTTGTTGCGGACAAGGTGCAAGGCACCAATGCGGCCCAGAATGTCACTCGCTTTGTAGCGGTCGGAGTACAAAATTTCACTAGGTACTGTCAATCGGGAAGTTGGCAACACTATTGTGCTGGGGTCGGCAGTCGCAGTCGGCGACTCGGTTGACAGCACGTGCAGCAGCACCTTGCCATAGCTCACAAGGTCCTCAAGTGCACAGCCACTCAGGGCGTGCAGCTTGCTGGCCTTCTGGGCGAAAAGGCCTGCAAGACAAGGATGCCCTGAGTACGGGACGCTGCTGCAATTGCACCATGTTGCACCACACGGAGAAGACACGTCGAGTACAATCACACCATCCATGGGTGCCAGCCTCTTAGCAGGCCAAACTCGGTTTCGCTGGGCAAGAGCCAAGCCATCGTTTCAAGCACTCCTGACGAGTTTCCACATCACGCGTGCAGCTGCAACCCAAGGTTCTGCGAGAGTGCGCTGTATTAACAGTTTGCTGTCGGGGTTGAGTGACCACGCACCCCACTGGAAGCCATCCTCGCCGGCTGGCAGGCCCCAGGTCATCACGTAGCGCACAAACTCGTTGCGCAGCTTCTGCGTGAGGCCGTACACGGCAAACATGGGCGATGTCGGGGCCTCGTTGCTGTACATCTGGTTCTGGTGCTCCTCGCGGTCCTCGGGCTGCCACTCGTCCGAGTCACTGTCGCTTCCGTCCTCCCGTTTTCGCTTCAATACAGGCCGGCCGTCTTCGTCTTGTTCTGCGTAGCTCACCTGGACGACGCACCCGTGTTGAACAACTGAAGAAATGCATGAGGAAAGGAGGAACGAACCCACGATCACCCTTGGCCAACAAGTTCAAGCACGGTTTGTACACGCATGGTGCACCGAGTGAACATGCGATCGTCCGAAAGCTGGCAACTAGCACGACCTCCCTGGATTCATCCTGGAACCATCAAGTACGCTCAGAATATTAAAGTTGATGCAATGGAGTACAGTCGCTCACTTTTTCGACCAAGACGGCTCGAACTCTCCAAAGTCTGAGAAATGGGTGGAAGACACAACACGTGCTAACATCTGCAGCATGCACAGGAGGTACATGTGCTGCGCACCTGGTGTCGGCGGCGGCGACCACGGCCAAGCATGGCCTGCTCTTGCGACTTGTTATCTACGTAGTGCTCCTTGAGCAGCGCATCCCAGAACTTGCCCTCTGTGGCAGCAGCCTCCTTCGCGCTCTCTGCCTGTTCCCTCTCCGCCAAAGCGGCTGCCTCGCATCTGACAGCTCAAAGTTCGCCACCTGCATGTGCTTGCACACAGCCATTGACAGCAGTATCCTTCAGCTAATGGCAGTATCGACGGCGCTAAAGAAATCTTGCAAAAGGTAGGTATCAGGGCCGGTAATCCTGTGACGCGAGCCTGTCCATGCGAGCGCATGAAGCGTGTGAGACAAAACGTGCCAGTCATGTCCGAGTAAACGTTGCACCAGCACTTATTGTATCAATGTGAACCCCGCCTCACCCCCCGTGCTCATAGCCCTGTCGTATTCGATCTACGTCATTATTTGCTGCACATGCTCGACGGCTGCACAATGCGGGTGGTAACATGCCTTGAAGGCTGCCATGAACTCGTTGTCCTCCTCCTCTTCCTGCTGGATCGCCAAAGCTGCATCACGGTCGATGAGGCGCGCGAGTGCACTCTCGTCATAGACGATGCGTTTCTTCTCCTTTTTCTTCTCCTTGTCCGCACTGCTCCCAGACGGCCCCGCATCCTCCTTCTTTGCCTCTGCATCGGCAGCGATCCAATTGTCAACTTCCGCATGCGGCATCAGAGCTAGAAGGAGGGGAGCGGGACATGAAGTTGCATACGTGCATGAAATGCTCAGCTAGTGCGCGACAAATAATGAGAGGTACATGAGAACGCATACGCGTTATCTCATCGTGCTAGGGAACAAAATGAGCTCGCCTTGTGCATGACGATTGCGAAATCTGCATCACGCATGTTTCAGCTGCCCATGATGCTGCCTGCTTGACCCAGCTGCTTGACAAAAGCAGCTGGGTCTCGAAGGCAGACAAAATATGTCGCCCACGCCTTGAGTAATACCATGCGTTGAAAACAAGCGCGCACATACGCACAGATACTGATGTGCGCGAATGTTGTGGCAGTCGAATCCACAGCGTGCGACAAAGTCATGCCAGAGCTACAACACCGCACCACCGCCGTCCTTCGTGACTGCATCGCCGTTGGCAACGGCTGCGTCTGAGGTGGCGGCGTCAGCAGGTGCATCGCTGGCTTTGGCGACGTCACCGGAGTCCTTGGCTGGCTCCTTATCTGCATCATCGTCGTCTTTGTCATCGTCGATGAACAGCTCCATGGCGCCGTAGCGCAGGATGTCGTCCAGGTCGGATTGCTTCATGTCCGGGCGGCCCATGACCACCGTCTCCAGCATGCGCTTTTCCTTGGCGCGCTGCATCATGCGCTCCTCCACTGTGCCTCGCGTCACAAGCCTGCACACGCTCCTAGCCATCCTCAACACAAGTGCCACACTGCAGGAATGCGCACCATCCGTCCGCCAACGGTAACGTTGATCAGTGCTCGAACATCGCCTGCCTTTACATCGCATGCAGTTACAGAAGCTGCTCAGCAATGTGCATGCCATGCAAAATGTCACAGAAAGGTACTTGATAACCCTCACAGATGATGACGCGACATCATGTGCGGCCTATGTACACAAAGAGAGAAGGTTTGTGGGCATGAAAACTGGCATAGCACTGGTACCGCGTGGCATTTTCGGAGGCAGTGAGGTGTACGGTGCAGGGTGGGCATCGACACCGTACAAGGACAGTTATGAGAAGACAATAAAACATACCTGTACGTGAAGACAGGGTTTTGCTGGCCGAGGCGGTGTGCGCGTGCTTGGGCCTGGATGTCGTTGTGAGGGTTCCAGTCGCTGTCAAAGATGACGACGGTGTCGGCGGTGGCGAGATTGATGCCCAGGCCGCCAGCGCGGGTGGAGAGGAGGAACACCCAGTAGTTCTCGGGGTCGTTGTTGAACTTGTCTATGCGCACTTGGCGGTCCGAGCCGCGGATGCTGCCGTCGATGCGCTGGTACGCCCACTGCCGGCCTTGCAGCCAGCTCTCAAGGATGTCCAGGGTGCGCGTGAACTGGCTGTAGATGAGCACACGGTGGCCCTGCATTCAGAGGACAAAATTGCTATGGAAGTGCATCTGTCTGAACATGCGTCTGTCCACACACGCAGGTACTGACGACTCCATGTAGGCGAGTCTCAAGCATGCAAAAGTCTGCATTTGTGGTAGTGTATGCAAGCCGGTTTGCAATTGGGGAAACTAGCATTTCATGGCCACGCCGATCGGTGTCCGCTGCTCTTGGGTAGCCAACTAACGGTGTTCAGTACAAAGCAAAGGCACATGCATGGCGGTTTGCATCAGAAGCGCAATCGCAACGCCATCAGTGGATGTTCCATGTATGCATCCCATCCTCATCAACACGGCTATCATCACCAAAGTACGCCAAGTGAACGCAATTGAGTATGGGCAAGGCATGCCTGCTTCCGGAAGATGTGCATCATGCGGTCCAGTAGCTCCAGCTTGCCCGAGGCTGCGATGAGCGAGGTCAACGAGTCCTTGCCATCCTCGGTCTGTGCAAGCTCCTCAGTGCCCTCAAACAGATAGGGGTGGTTGCAGCACTTGCGGAGCTCCATCATGACGTTCTTGAGGAACCCTGCAGAGTTCTGGCCGTCCTTGCCAGTAAGCGCGGGGTATTGCTTGATCAGGATCTGTTTGTAGAAGTCCTTCTGCTGCTTCGACAGCTCGACACGCACGATTTGCTCGCGTTTCGGCGGCAGCTGCTTCAGGACGTCTTTTTTCACGCGCCGCAGGATGTGAGTTGCCAGCATGTCGTGCAGCTTCTCCACCTGCACGTTCTCCATTTCGTGCGTCAGAGGTGACGGTACTGGTAGCACTGATTCCCAAGTAGTTCTTGGAGTTGCCAATGTCCATGTGGATGCGGTAGGGAAAAAAAAGATAAAGCAACATCATCAGAGGCCGTGCTTCGCCTGAAGACTGCCAGGTGTCGCATGTGTCAGCTCAACACCTCCTCGGCAATGTTTGAGTGAGATTGAATGTAAGTGACAGGGAATGAGACGAATCGAGAACATCATCACCTTTTAGAGAACTCAATGTACCATAAGAAGCTTCCTATACATTTCAGCTGTCCAATGTCACACATCTCAGCTCTCCAGCGCTGCCATGCAAGACACACTGGTAGACAGGTTGCGATGTTGAGGAGCACTTCCATCAGCATGGGAACATCGGGGAAACATAGGGACAAGCATCGGGGCGACAGGAAAATGGGTCATAGCCTGGGATTGCACTGGCAGGTGGTGACGCGCCTGTTCCTGCTTGTTGATCTGCGCAAAATTCTCCTGGAAGGCAGTGAGGCTGTCGAACTTGTGGGGCTCGATGAAGCTCATGAGGAAGAAGAGCTCGTCCAGGTTGTTCTGCAGGGGCGTGCCTGTCAGCAAAACGCGGCAGTCCACTGAAAAGTCCTTCAGGATCTGGAAGAGCTTGGACTTGGCATTCTTCAGGCGGTGACCCTCATCCACCGTCAGTGTGGCCCAGTCAATCTGGCCCAACCAGCCGGCTTCCTGCAAGCCAGAACAGGATACATTGCCAATACACGATTGCATTTACTCCACATATCACTGCTCACACACCTTCTTGGAAAGAGCGTTTACGATATGCCTGGACTGCAGCTTCTCGTCCGATGTACACGGGTGTTCACTGATCCATCACTGCATCCCAGTCCTCGCACAGTGCTGTCAGCCACAAACTACGCAACCAGTAACAACATACCAGCTGCTGTAAGACAAACGATAAGCAGTGCACTTACATACATCACCTTGCATAAAATCCGTGGCGACCATTGCCGTCAAGGACAGCATGCTCAAGGCAAGCACAAAGCGAACCTGCTGAATGCTTTCGTAAGTTGTGAGAATGACGTTGAAGCGCAGGTTGCGGTTCTTGTCCCGCCTGTTCTTTCCTGGCGTCTTTTGTGCCGTGCCTTCGACTCGGTACTCATACTTGCGGATGGTGTCTCGAGATACACTGGATCCCTTGACGGAGACCACGTACAGCTGAGGAGCCCACTTGGCAAGTTCCCGCTCCCAGTTGGGCATGGTTGAGAGCGGGACCACCACCAAGTGCGGTTTGGGGATGCCCATTTCCCTGCAAGCAGCCGTAGCCATTGATGGACGCGCTTGCAGCTGCCCATGCTTGGGTGGACGCGGTGATGTTGTAAAATGGTACATCAACACCACATGACGAAATGGCGAATACGCAGCACTCGGGTGTCCTGAGAGGGCCCGTAAGCATGCCGCTTACTTGATGACACAACAATTGCAGCGCATCTGATGAGCTCTTATCATCAACAAGGCGGAGCCGATGTTTCACGCATTGCAGTGAGAAACATCAAGAAAAATGCATCGAAGACGAAAGAGCGCACCGAAGGCAGGCCAAGAACGAGATGCTCTGCACTGTCTTGCCCAGGCCCTGCAGAAAACGAAGTGCCGTCAGCGATGTGTGATGCCTGCGGGCCTCATTACATGATGTGATTCTTCTGCAAAGGCTCCTTGTTCTAACAAGCAAGAAACACACGGTGAGTCGAACAATGATGCCTGATAGCAATTCCTCAGCAGACGAAACGGCGTCATGCTCGGCACAATAGCTCCGCATCCCCACGCACCATTTCATCCGCAAGGATCATGTTTTGCTTGCGATGGAAGCGGAGCAGCAGCCAGTTGAGGCCATCCAGCTGATAGGGGTGCAGCACGCCACCCGGGAGAAAAGCGGGTGTCTCAGTGTAAGTGCGAGCATCCTTCCGGGTCGATTCGTTCGCCGCTTTCATGGCTGCATTGTGCTGGGCCTTGAGCTCGGCTGCCACCTCGTCCACAGGCCTGAGAGCCTTGAACGCCTTGATCTCCTCCTCGAACTCCTCCAGGTCTGCGACGACCTCCCACGTGCAGTGCTCATATTCCAAACCCTTCCACTTTGTCAGGTACATCAGCGATCCTGTGCGGACAACCAGCTGCAGTCACTTCACTGGCAACGACAGGCCAGACATGTACATCGAGAGATGCTAGCTTACAGGCGCAACACAAAGTGGTGTTCGCCCGCAATTCTTGTCATGCCCGCACTCTGTTTGTCCGAACTGCGATGGCAGTCGCTGCCAAACACAATACACTGAATCCCAGGCTTCCTGCAGCTCATGGTGCAGCTGACTTGATCATTAATCAGACAGCACAGACCTCAAGCAGGTGCCATGCAGGCTTACAAACGCAGTCAACAGAAAAATTGAATGAAGTTCATTCCACCGTTCATTGAATCAAGAGTTCTGCAGAACGTCGTCCATCCAGTTGGTGGCACACCGTTCTCGATGTCACTGCTGATAAAGCGCTCGACGCACAGCCACTGAGGGTCCACGCCATTCTCAAGTCCATTCTCCTCGTCGTCCCGGTCCATGCCCTCCATCCCGCCGCGCTGCTCCACCTTGGACAAGAAGTTGCGGTACCGCTGCTTGAGGCCCGGAAACACGGCGCTCATCTCCAACACCCAGGCCTCTGGCTGCCAGTCGCAGTGGATGTACGCCATATCTTGCCACTTGCAGTACAGCTCGCGCGCTCGTGGCTTGGCCTTGGACGGGCTGGTCGCCTCCCCCTCCTCCTCCTCCACGATGAACCGGATGGCGAGGAATTTCTCGACGGACTTCAGCTCCTCCTTTTTGGTGCACATTGGACAGAACCATTTGCCTTTCGGCGCTCTGCATTGAAGACTTCATACTCAATATCGCGCTCTATACTGCCATCCCCGCCATGCGGTGCCGACTCTTGGTTTCGGGTGGCAAAAAGCCAGGTAGAACTTAATTGCATCACGTGGACTCTGTGTCCCATGGTTGACCGTGACAAAGCGAGCATGCTTATGCACTGCATCTGCCACATCTCGTGCAAACAAAAGGTTTCTGTCCTTGTCCTGGTAGACTAGGGTGCCTGGTGTGACAAAGGCAACCCTTGAGAGACGCCAGTCAGAGCTGGAAGACTACAGAAATGACAAACCAAAATATGATCTAGTAGGCATTCAGGCATTCAGGCAAGCGAACATGTATGTGTACAAGGCCCTTGCCAAGGGTCAACTGGTTGTGATGCCACTGTACATTCTGGACATTAGACGAATTCGCCCCACTCGCGTTCTGTTTCCGTCATGGAAGGTGAGCCTTATGATAGGCCTTCAAGAAAGGTTGATTTGGGCTAGACTCAGTACGCAATGAACGTAAGAGTACATGAATACTACATGAAGACTACATGAAGAAGCACATGAAGAAGCACATGGCTGCCAATTGCACTCTGGAACTGTGATGGGTGCGATAGCGTTGTGATAGGGCAACAGTAAAACATGGAAGCGAGGATCATGCTTCGATAACGGATTCCATAAAATAGGAAAGTTTCTGGGGTTAACTGATGATGATGTATCTTTTTGCAACACCAGCGCATCCACATGTATATTGGCAACTTCAAGCTACTTGAGGGAATCAGTGCTACCACTACCATCACCTGAGGCAAGCCTAACCGGTCAAATGAACTAATAGATGTATGATGTGGCTTGCTGACGCAGAAACGGCACAAGAAAACATAGAGGAACAGGCGTCATTTGTTGGGCAGGCGTACTTGGTAAGAGGGGGGTCTAAGCACGACATATGGTACACCCTGCTGCAGCTTTTCTTGCCAGCTTTGTACTCACAGCAAAGAAGCTGCCCCGCATCCTTTTGCTGCTTGCATTCAAAACAGGTCTCGTCCCACTGCATGGCGTACAAATGAATGTAAATGCCCCATGTGGACAGTGTGGGCCCACATTCATTGAAGAAACATTGGCAGGCAGACATTACAAAATGTCACTCATCACTTGCATGTCGGCCAATCTCTGCAGGCTAGATGCCTTCGATGGGGTTTTGAACTCATTGAACGATGATTGGGCACTGGCTGTCCTTGACAAATGTAGAAACCCTTGCAATGGATACCAGTACTGCGGGTTCACAGTCGTGGCATCCCGACAGTATCAGCCATATACATGAGCATTGGCACGAAATGCTACATGAAAATATGACATTCCAGTACTAGCCAGGCACACACCCAGCAACCGCATTGGCATTGAAAGGTGCATGTACGTTGGCGCATGTGTGTGTTGTTGCTACGATGTAACGGGAACGCAAGCTGCAGCTTCTCAGCACACCATCGAGCATGTGCTCTCGGGTATCTTCAAATGCCAGAAAACTAAGCGTGTCATGCCAACAGCAGGCCTTATCATACGGCATCGAAGTTCGAGGTCGTTTCTATTGCGCCAATGTTGCAGCGACCGAAAGTTTGCGGCCGCTATGACTCCGTGAACAGAAATCATGTTGAAGAAAAGTAATCTTTAAAAAAAGATTCCGGTACAATCAAACATGATCGCTGACAGGCGTGTACCATGGCGAGGTCAAACGGGGATGCGAGCTGTTGACAACCAGCACAGTCACAACACGCTCGAACGCACATGATCGTCAACTTCAGAGTCAGCAGCGGATGGCTCTTCCTCACTGTCCGCATCCTCATCAAAGTCACCTTCTGTCTCTGCATAATGTCCCACAGATCTTGTCGCTGCCCGTCGCATGGGACCGGGTGAGGGTCCGACATCCACGTCGCTCTCGCTTGATTCAGACATGGCGCCAGCGTTGGACGAACGAATGGCTCGGACCAAGTAAAATATCACTAGAAGCGCGCAACTATACAGCGTTTGTCAATGAATGGCGCAAATGGAACGTTGGCTGGCACCCGAAGTCGACATTTTGCGCATCTGGCGTCGTGGCGTGCCACGCATTCAACCAGGCCTCGCAATGGTACACTTGTTCAATATCACCAAGAGACTTTTCTAAGGTAGTTTTCGTCGAAGCAAAAGTCGTGTAAAATGTCAGGACTGTCGCTGCACCTTCGGCGCTCCAAGGCCTGAGTCAAGCTGGAATTATGACGTCATGCGCGAGTCATTATGGCGCTAGGATTCACACACAGTCTATGCCATAGCTGCTACGCTCGGGCAGGCCGACAAGGCACCAGCGGGACCAAACAAAGCTCCATGTAAACACGTGCCACGAAGGCCGGATGTACCTGTGCGTCATGCCGCTTTGCTCCAATTCGGCACTTGCGTCGACTGAACATGGGAAGCGGCGCAAACAAAACGGGCTCGCAGAGTTCCCCTTCAAAACATCACTGCCGACACGCCCCGCACGTCCTCTACCCATGAGGTTAACGTGAAAGAAAGGGAAACAACCATGGCCTGATTCGGGAACAGAGTGAGCCATGGCTGATCTCGCGCCCAACGTGGTCACTGTGATGGACTGCCAAAAATCACTGGCCGACAAGGGTTATAATACGCAGATTGGGCAGCTTCGCTGCATGTCCATGCACAGCGGTGAGGGTGTTGGAACTTCATTCAATGCACAGGCTCCGAAACAGGTGCCTGAGCTGTTGCAAACGCACGGAAAAATTTCTTCACCAATCAGTCAAGTAACTTCGAAGCAACTTCGATGTATTATTTGCGTTCATGCTATTTGCGTTCATGCGAGAACTTTCGTTGAACTTTCAGGCAGTCACACTAGCAAGGCCACTTGTCACCGGTGCGATTTGGGCTTGGGTACGGGGGCAACGCCGACGGTATGGTGGACGAAAAGGTCCTGGGTCTCAAAACTTCTATCTAGATCCAACCTTGATGATGCAGCCCCAGACCACGATGCGCGCATGTACAAACTTGAAAGAACGAACATGCAGACAAGTACGAACAAAATGACAAGCATATTCCTGGTGTCGCGACTCATTTTTCTTTTTCTCCGCCTGTTGTTGCCACTCTCAGAGTCTCTGCACCATGCACAATTGCGTCAACCATGCAGTGCAGGGGCCAACGTGGCACTCAACCGAACACAAACACCTCAGAACATGTCATAATGAGACAGGACGCTGGCAGCAGGCCAGTACTGCCCCGATTCTAAGCCTAAAACCCGGAGACCACACAGCTGATGTTGAACTGTAATACAGAGACGCTTGTCTTATAAACACGTGTGATGACGCTCTCAAAGGCAAATCATCGATGAGGGGCCCATGCTTTGTGGACAGTATCGCTCTTGTATAGGTCAACAGGCTAGCGCCAATGGATGGAGTGTCCGAAACACTGACGGGTACAGAGCAAGCAATCCAACTCGTCATGCCATGCTCATGCTACACTTGCACGAGAGGAATGAGCAAAACGCACTTCACCGTGACTGGTAATGTTGGCGGCAGGGTCAGTCCTGGCAGCCACTGTCTTAAGAACGACAAAACGGGGTTGGACCGCTTGACATACTTGCCGTGTTCAGAGTCATCATAGGAATCGTTTCCGCTGATCGACGGCTGGCCAGCTCCGCCGGCTGCTGCAGGTGAGCCAAAACGTTTCATTCCTTCTGGCGCTTTGCTAGGCGTCCGGTTGAGAGGACCAGAGTAGGTGGGGGCTGGGGCATGTGAGGCAGGAAGCTCATTGCTCCTCCCTGAATCGAAAAGGCGGTCAGCATTTCAATCGGCGCTTGACTGCTGGGATACAAAGGGCGCAAACCTGGTACGTGAAACGACTCGTCACACATTGACAACTATCCCATCCTGCTAGACGGAATGGCACATGAGCCTGAACGGGAGGGCATGTTTTCCTGCCAGCGATGTTCTCGTGGTTGGCAGCTGCAAAGTCACACCTGTGGATGCCTTGACGTATATCTCATCGATATCTTGCAATGTTGCCAGTGACTGAACCAGCTCCCCCGTCTGCAACGCATCATCGCACCTCTTAAAGCTTCACGTTCACCCCGTCATCTGAAGACAAAAATGCATTCTGAAGGTGTATGGTACTGTGGCGATACCAGTGTTGCCCCATGTGTTTGACATCGCAACGTGGCATAAGGAATATTTGGTACATTACTCTGGTTATGGACTCTTCAAGCCACTGTGGGACACGCTGACAACAAAAAGGGTGCATAATATCGTTGGCACATGTGTATTTTGCAAGCTTTCCATCAGATTGTTGTGCAAATGACTGTATGGCGCGCATCAGGCACTGCCAGACAAGCAGCAATCAACAAGGTCAGCATACCGAGACGAGAACCATGCTTTCGATGCCCGGAATTTTCAACTTCGTTACAACCTGCAAAGCAATCAATGGAGGTGACTTGCCAGAACGAAGGATGACACGTAGTTGCTGGACCCTGTCTCGTCAGGGTGGGCTGCTTCAGGGTTCTGATGGTGAGCTGTTCAGTACCTGCTGTTCGAACGAAGCCCAGGTCATGCCCTCCATGATAGGTATAGCAACTCTGCGTCTTGGTTTGGCATCAGGCAGCATGACAAACACGAGACGGGATGCCTCGATGTCCGCTTTGGTGATTGTGCCTGCACAGAGCGATTATGAGCTGTGTGCTCGCTTGACCACTCGATACCACAGGGCGCCAATCTGAGCCAACGCACGCACCAAACATGGCGATGAAAGTGACGGTGGTCGGCCTTGAGTGGAAGGGGGGCGTCAGCAGGAGACAGCTGAAGAACAAGGACAAGAGGGTATATGTTACAACCCCAAGCACATAGCACTACACTACCACGACTACTTCTCAATCGAGATAATTCGATAACCGTTCAGTGCTGTAGTCCATCATTTTCGGCATCTGAGAAGCACGGCAAGAGTTGTACGATATTTGGGGTGGAACTCCCACTACTGGCATGCTCAGAATGTATTCAGTGTGAATCAAAAAGGCATCGTGCAACGGTTGCCAAATGAGATCAGTCACTGGGGTGTTCCAATGTGGGCATTGCGTCTCGGGTGCGCCAATGCCAATTACAAAGGGCCAATCCCGCGCAATAGTTGCTATTTATTGCTAGCCCGGTCAACATTTTGGTCAATGCTGGCAGCACAAGGTACAAATAAGGAGGGCATAGCGCTGCCCGCATTTCGATGATAAGCCTGATGCAAAAATCCTGCCAACGACACAGCACACACACACACAAGACTTGGGCCCACGAACTAAACACTAGTCAGCGTTGATCATGAGCGGAAACTCAGCGACAAGCGTCAATGCCTACTGTAGAGCATGCCCACAGTGGAAGTCCAGGCCAAGCCGAGCTTGGCTTCAACGTTTCGTCGTTACAACTGTACAAGTACTACAACAGTTTTCCTGCCTGAGGCAACTTGCCAAAGATGGGAACAAACGACGATCGATGTCAATGAAAGCCCCTCATCTACGCTAACCCGCATGTGGGAAGCGTGCACGCACCAACCTGCGTGTGGGGAGCACACAAAAAGTGCTGTGGCGGAGAATGAATGTGTGCTCATCTGTAAGAAACAGAGGAGCACAGATTTACAGTGACCATCTTCCGAGCGGTCTTCCCTAAGCTTCGACAGCAGCGGCTGGTGAAATGCAAGCTGGTTTGCTCCCTGGGCAAATGATGACCGGTGGCAGGTGCGTGGGATGCACTGGCAGGCTTGCCGAGCGCTGTCGGCTTGAATTCTGCTGAACTCAAGCGCACCAGCGAAGCCAATCGCGAGGCGGCTGGCTTCGAGAGTTGGACATTTCCATGCTTGTGGCTGCTCATGCGTCCTCCGGGGCGGTCAATCAGTGGCATCCCGGCAGATAGCGCCCAACACTCTGTCGGACGGCTTGCTCTGTCGTTCAAATGCGCGTTGCCAATTGCGCCGTACGCCACAGTGCGTCCATTGCTGAATCGGCTGCACCACACTACCCGAATCTTGAGACTGCCTCTGCGAAGCCATCCGTGCCTGCCGCTGACACAGATGCAGCCCCAATGCAAGTGATTCTATACCACTCAAATGGGCGATCAACAAAGCATCTCCCTATCGTTTCTTGAATTGCTTTACTGCTCCTGTCAGCCTGACATCTGTACGAGCAGTGTGTGACGAAGGCTGACTGGTATGGTTTCTCACACTTGAACACGTACTGGCTTCAACAGTCGGGCAAAGGAAGTAGGGACATTACCTGTTTGGAATGTATCTTTGCTAATACCTGTAAATCATCCTCGTCATGGATGCGGTGAGGGCCAACCGGCTTGGCAAGGGTTCCACTATGCTCTCAATTTCTCATTCCACACTTCACTCTTCTTTACTACTGTTATCTTTGTTGGCCCTTAACCCTTGGATACCATACTGTTTCTAGACACCTACCAATCTAGAAATCTTTTGAATGTCGAACAAGCCCCTCTCATAAACCGGTGATACAGGCGTAGACAGCGAGCTGCTTTCACAGATTCTCTAGAGTACCGAGCCTTGTCATGAACTCCAGTCACGTCGTGTTGACGCCAAAGCAGTCACCACCATGGTTGACAGTATGAGTGGTGCCGTACAAGCAGGGGAAGAGGTAGAAGCAGCAACAAAAGTGGCGAAGGTAGGCTTGAGCTGCTCAGCTGTCGGCCGTTGAGATCAAGCGCACGTGGCAGCCTACCATAGGGCACCACATTGCCAGATACGGATGAAACTGCAATTTCCATGTTCTGGAGGACGCTTTGGAAAGGGTTGACACCACATTGCCAGATACGGATGAAATTGCCATTTCCATGAATTGGAGGACGCTCCGGAAAGGGATGACAGAGGCTATGTCCACAGCTTCCCTGGTCCGAGATTGCTGCCTGACCCATGGTGTGAGAGAGCGTGCCAGGGTTGCAGCCCATTTTGTACATTAACCTACTGACAGGGAGAGGGTTTAGTGTCGAGGAAGTCAAGGTTGATGACAACGGAACAGATCCTGTGTCAACATCGCACGAGAGGTGGGCGAGCATCTGACTGACGGCCTGCTCTAACAGAGTGGTGTGCATGCATGCATCCTGGCATCGCTGTCGAGGAACTGAGGGGATTTTTCACAGGTTGTGACTTGTACGCATGCGCTTGCATCCATCTACGCCCGATTGCTAATTCGGCCGTGTGATGAAATGTTTTTTGATGTATTAGCTAAACAGTCGCCCGGGCCGCTGATGTCTGCTTGGGAAGTGCCATTGATGTGCGGCCGCAATATATACAGGTCACGCGCCGACACAAATGCCCTTGCAACTACACTAAGTTGACCAATACCTTCAAATCCCCCCGTACCCTTGCCAGTGTCATTCGTGTGAATGTAGCACATTCGTTCGGCATACAGCGTCGAGAACTTGACAGCAATCTCATGAATCGGGCCTTACGTAAACCACCGTACTTGCATCATCCTTTGGGGGAGGCTGCATCCCTCCATTTGGGCGCGAGATCAGCTCTGGCTGTCTCGCCTGTTGTCAACGCCGCCTTCTTCAGCCTGAGGGCTGGCGAATCCCTTTCATTTCTTTTAGCACATTCGGCAGTCCCTGATTTCCAAGGTCGAGGCTGGCCAGCCCATATGTGCATACAAGCTGGGATTGATGTGAACCATGTAGTGGCATGACTGCAGCTTTATTCCCTGGATGGAGGGACGTCTCTGCATGAGCAGTGAGGCCTTCATGATCCAAAACACGCGTGTACACGAAGCCATGGGAGCAACTCTGAGATACGAATGTGCGCATGGTATTGCAATATTTCTTGCAATGCTATTGCAATGCCTTGTCTTTGCGTGGAAAACGCAAGCTTTCAAGAGTCTGCAAGTTTGTCTGGAAAAAGTCACGCCAAAATTGCTCTCGGTTGCGCGGGTCCTGTTTGGCTATTCCGCATCACGTAACATCACGTCAGGACCCAGCCAAGAATTTTGAACATGCGGTGAGGACACGCATCGTCCCGGACGGCTTCCGCATTATAGGGGGACGGGTAGATAGGGCAGCTAGTCTCGCAACTATGACGGGACAAGCCTTGTCAGCATGTGCCATGTCACTTTGACACCCGATCTGATCGGGACTTGCGACGAGTGCAGCCTGAAGGCCATGAAAAATACTGTAAACGCGCAGCAAGTCGACCAAGCAATTTGTCCTGGGAGTTTTGGCGTCTCGCAAGTGCCAGACTGTTTAGTGACCTTTCCGGAACGTTGAGGCAATGAGTTTGAGATTACTGTGCCAAATAGCACGCCGCGCCCCCGCATTGGATGTCCACTGCGGATCAATCTTCACATCCGAGGTAATAATCGCGCCAGATAATATGGGTATGTGCTCGGGGAGCACGGGCGCGCTTAACACTTCATCGTGCAGCAGGTCCTTGGCTCCAGGGCCTTTGGCCAGAAGACAGATGGCAAGGCAGCGCCTCCAGTGAAACCGAAATGGGGTGAGACAATGATCGGTCAGGTCATGCAAGCAAAGGCGCGCCTTTCTCGGTTCAACTTAGGGGCGCAGCGCAGATACGTGATGAACTAGGTTTTGTACACCACTTTAGGTTTGTACCGCAGCAACCCCAGTGGTAGGCATGCTTGCGCTTGGTCGTTGTATTTCTCAAATGCATTTATGTAATGCAGGTGGACTCTGGAGCTCCAACGTCGTCCCTCTTTTATTGCCATCCTGACGACACCGTATTTGAAGCTGTCAAAAAGGCGCGACCTCTAGTCACCTTCAAGTTGGTGCAACCAACTCATTAATGTGACATGTATCGTTTTTGGTTCCGGAGGGTTTTGCCGGTTTCCTCTTGCTACCAGGCGTTCGTTCGGCTGATTGCCAATGTGAAGTCTGCTGCTTGCTATTGATCATCGCAGTGATGCGATCATGTTGGTCTGGCAGTTTGAATACTTCCTACCTCAACAGCGCAACATCTGCTGACTAGTACGCTGTATTCGCAGATGGCGACAGCAAATGTCGGGTCCATCGTCGTCATGCAGGGGGAGCCTTCCACAACCAACTCGGTCGCTGGCATCATCACCGAGCGTGGTACGTCCGGTCGTTATCATACGTCTGATCGTCTCCTTCTATCGAATTGATGAACACTGGCACAGCGTGTATACGTAAAGCCGCCAGCTACGGTCCAAGTGCATGTTCCAAGGTTTCGTACCGACCTTAGTTGTGAATCGTAATCGTCATGATATCCAGCCTTCGAATATCGATTCCCGACACGAAGTGCGTGCATGAGGTTTATGCGCTGGTGAGATTGATGCACTTCAGCCAAGTGCATGGGGTTTGGGCTGATATCTGCTGCACCTTTCGGTCACTGGGTTTCGAAGGGTACAGTCCGTTGCCTCATGGAAGAAACCGTACTGCCTGCGACTAGCAACATCGTATTGTATCACATGGGATTCCACGTTTGTAGACAAATTAGCATGAGCGCGTATGCTACTATACAACATTCCAGCATGTGACATGCTTGAATGCCATGTCTGTGGTTTGAGACCAGATTTCATGCGCCCAGTGCTTGTGCGCCTTGCCTAATCTGAGACGTTTGTTTGCAGATTACATGAGGAATGTCGTTGTAGCCGGCAAGGTACGATTGCTTTTTCTCTTCCCTTTGTCTAATGAAATGTGGGAAGGCAGGGAATTGGGTGTGATGTTCACACAGCTCGGGGGTGCTACAAGGACATAGTTTAGATGGACCCCTCCGCTCTGAGTGACCTAATCATATTAAATGGGTCATGGATGAGCCATGGATGCTCGGCATCCATGGCTGATCCATAATGGTCGCCATGCAGAGGTCATAAGGAAGTGGTGCCAAGTTCTGCAAGAGTACATGTATTGGGAGCAGCCCTAAAAACAACTGTTATTGCAGAGCTCGAAAGACATGTACTGCAAGAACCTCATGACTCCTGCTAGCAAGCTCCTGACCCTCAAATCATCCAACAGTGCGCACCCACCTCCATGTTCACCAGTGAATGAGCTATGAAATGCACTCGAGGCAAGCCTGGCACACCATCTGTTATGGCCACGCCCACAGGATGCAACTTCTCATCGTGCTCCTCCACTGCAGCTGCCACATTGCAGGATGTTTGAAGGATTTCTCTTTCATCAACGTGTCTTCATCAGCTGGGACACAAATCAGTGCAAGGATACAGATTCTGTGATCAGGTATTGCCCAAAATAGGCCAGCAATTTCCCTTGAGTAGATCCACAAATTGCCATATTGGTGTTCTGTTATCCTGTAGTCTTTTTTAGGCAAGCGTCCTGATAGGATTGTCAGATGTGTCGATGTGTCACCCATTGGCAACAAGCTGCTGTGTGACTCAGCAATCTCGTGCATCTTGCTGTTTTGCTGAGTGCGTCTGCATTGTCTTTAGGTATGTTGGAAGCCATGAACCTAATGGAGGAGTACAACATTCGCCACATCCCCATCATTGATGCCGGCACGCTTCGAGGCATGCTCTCAATCAAAGACGTGGTAGCTACCCTTGTGAACGAGCACAATGCCGAAGTGGAGTCCATGGCAGAGTACATCGGTGGCTCCTATTGACGAGCGCTGGCAACGGTGCTCCGGCTGTGTACACTACGTCCTTCGGTTCGAAGCACCGGCATCGGTATGATGCATCGATGCATCAGTCCTGGACACATGCTTATACTACATGGAGCCCATGGTAGGGATGGTGTCTTGGCGCACATGGCCCCGCGTGGAGACCAGGCCAGCCGCAGAAAATTCCCTGGAATATCAACTGCATCACCCTTATTGGAGGAGAGTGCCCTGCCATCTGGAGCAGTAGAAAGTGGCAAGGCCAAACGATCCCCGTTCCTCATCCTGGCGACGGGTTGTGATTGGGTACAACGCAGTTCAGGCTGCCTTTTTAGCTGTGGTCCATGTGTGGATGTAGAAATCGTCTTGTCGTGCCGGTCGTTTGAGTTCTCACATTCTGGAAGAGCATATTACGGCATGCTCTTGTACTGTGCTCGTTTTCACTGTACCAGATATTCTGTTTGACTTTCGTCAGCGTGTGCAGTTCGTATCAGGACTGCACTTGTAATGGCTTGCCGTCCAAGGTCACGTGCTGCCATTGCACTAGATATGAAAATTCCATTGATCCGATCCAGATTGCAGCATCCACAGGGCCATACCGACGGCCTATTGCTGCTGCCAATGGCACAGAAATGCAGCCTGTGGGGGGTACAGCACCTTGAGGCACGTTGACGGGTTTTGCCAAGCAATAAGTTTGTAAACGTTCGCAAGCGCCACAGCATGTCCCAATGACCAACCCCAGAGAGTGCCTGGGCAAAGGGCCCTTCACAACTTATTTAAGCAAGAAAAATGATTTGAAGTGCTGTACCGGTAATGTGACATCCCAGACCTCATGCCCTGTTGGGGTTCCTCGACAATGTGATGCAACAACAAAGGATCATTGCATTATTTGTGTTACAAGCGACAGGGCTGGCAAAGCAGGGGGGGAAAAAAAATCATTGCATTTATTAAAAAAATGGTGGTGCCACCATTGCTGCCTTTGTCAGTGAGCAGGAGGTGATGCAACGCCGGTGTACGCAACCACGCTCATCAATGTTTGGACTGAAAACAAGGTAATTGGTCCAAGGCCGCCTTCGTACGTGGCGTCCGCCGGGAGCTCAGCTGTGCTTTGTGCAAGGGCAACGCGCGCATGTACTACAAGTCCCTCTCGCGCATTGCTGCGCGTGTTGGACACAACTTCCAGCCAGGATGTGATGAGCCGGCAGAGGGCCCGGTTGAGGTCTGACTTGTTTCGTTGTTTGTTTGTGTCACTGTGTGCTTTGTCTTCCTTTTTCTTTTCTTTTGTTCGTCTTTCGGTAGTCTTTCGTAGATTTGCCGGCCCTGTCGCTTGTATCACTACAAGTCCCTCTCTCGTGTCGCCGTGAACGTCCGCTCGGACTTCCATGCGGGGTGTGATGCACCGCAGGAAGATCCCGGCGTGGCTTAGGTTGCTAGTTTTCTTGTGTGTTTTGTCTTTGTTTGTGTCATTGTTTTCAGTGTTAGTTTCTGTGTTTTTTCCTGTTTGCCAGCCCTGTCGCTTGTAATAATAAAGGTGTTACAAGCGATAGGGCTGGCAAACCAGGAAAGACCATCAAAACGCGAATGAAAAACAAAGGAAGACAAAGCACACAGCGACACAAACGAAACAACTAAGTAAGACGGGCATCATCCGGGCCCTCCATCGGCTCATCACAGCCCGGCCGGAAGTTGTGCCCGACACGAACGGCAATGCGCGAGAGAGTTGTAATACATGCGCGCATTGCCCTTGCACAGGGCGCAACTGAGCTCCCGACGCACAGTCCGTACGAAAGCGGCCTTGGACACCCGACCTGCCGCCTCCACCAGGTCGCCAAGCTCCGACAAGAACCGCGACGCCGCGACACCCATGCGGCCGTATGACTCAACAGCAAGCGGCACAAAGTCGAACGCAGAGCCTTCGCCAACCTCCGCGAACTCCGCCCGCTTCCTCGCCTCAGCCTTCGCAGCCGCAGACCCTCCAGCCTCCGCTGCGTCTCGCACGTACGATGCAGCCGCCGGGTGCGTGACGACGCAGTCCAGGATGCGGACGCCACCGTCAGGCCAGACCACGAGGATGTTGCCCCGACGTTGAGTGGTAATCAAGGTAATTGGTGGTACAGAACTCTGAAAACGACATTCCGCGGCAGCGAAGGCGGAGATGCGGAAGCAACGAGCCTTCGAGGAGTTTGGGGAGGGCTCCGCTTACGACTTCATCCCACTCGCCGTGGAGTCGTTTGGCCGCATGGGCTCCGCCGCCTCGCGTTTCCTTTCGGAGCTTGGCGACTTGGCGGCAGGGGGGGGGAACCGGGTGTCCAAGGCTGCCTTCGTACGTGGCGTCCGTCGGGAGCTCAGCTGTGCTTTGTGCAAGGGCAACGCGCGCATGTACTACAAGTCCCTCTCTCGTATCGCCGTGAACGTCGGCTCGGACTTCCATGCAGGGTGTGATGCACCGCAGGAAGATCCCGGCGTAGCTTAGGTTGCTGGTTTTCTTGTGTGTTTTGTCTTAGTTTGTGACGTTGTTTTCAGTGTTAGTTTCTGTGTTTTTTCCTGTTTTGCCAGCCCTGTCGCTTGTAACAAGAATACATTCTGGCTCACCGCAGGAAGATCCCGGCGTAGCTTAGGTTGCTGGTTTTCTTGTGTGTTTTGTCTTAGTTTGTGACGTTGTTTTCAGTGTTAGTTTCTGTGTTTTTTCCTGGTTTGCCAGCCCTGTCGCTTGTAAATATACATTCTGGCTGTCATGCCGGAGGGCCGCATCGTCGTCTTGGATTGCGTGGTTACGCATCCTACCGCAGCTTCCTACGTTTGTGGCGCGGCTCGTGATGCGGGTTTTGCCGTGTTGCGGGCGGAGCAGGCAAAGAGACGTCAGTTTAAGTCACTTGGTCAAGACGTCGGCTACGACTTCATACCGCTTGCAGTTGAGTCGTTCGGGCGCCTTGGGCGAGAGGCTTCGCGTTTCTTGTCGGACCTAGGCGATGTGGCGGCTGCAAGTGGAGGTGTTTCGAAGGCAGCATTTGTGCACTCGGTCCGGCAAGAACTCAGCTGTGCTTTGTGCCGTGGCAACGGGAAGATGTATTACCGGTCCATGTTTTGTTTTGCACAGAATGTGGGCCGGCAGTTCATGCCCGGTTGTGAGCTGCCGGTTGATGAGGCAGGTGAGGTGTAGAGGGGTTGGTGTGTCGTGTTGTAGCGCTCCTGCTTTGCTCTCCCTTAGTCTTGTCGGCTGGCTGTTTTGATTGTCCTTTTCTTTCTTTCTTTGTTTTCCTGTGTGTTTGGTTTGATTTTCTTTCGTGTGTTCTTGAATTGAGTCGTCCTTGTCTGCAGTTATTTCTGCTTTGCTTTCCCGCTTCGTTGTAACTCTGAAAAGCTATCCACTGTACAGCGGCTGCATCCACGTCGACAGCACATGTCATGGGACCCGATGTACTTCATGATTGTACAAACAGCTCCGCCGTGCCCGGTAGCGAGCTTCAAGCTGCGGCAAAGGATCGTGTAGTCAAGAAGCGGGCGTTCACCCGTCCGTCCCTACGTCAAGGCGCCATGCTCTCATGGAGTCGGAGAGTTGTCTCCTCCCCTGGTATTGCCCTGCCTACATCCTGCTCGGGTCTCAGCCCGACTCGTCTTCTTCCTCGTCATCGTCTTCCTCGTCAGACTCGAGCTCCTCCACGTTCCCGATTATGGCCGCAAGCTGCCCGCGCTTGACAATCTTAGAAACCATCTCGTTCAGTGCACGTTCATCACTGACGAATGCCCCTTTCTCCTCCACAGCGCGGGTGAGGTCGTCCTCGCCATCCTCATTCGTCGCACAGATTTCGTTCATGAGCTCGTGCAGGCGCAGCTCGAGGGTATCTGCAAATATGCCATTGGTCAATCAGATGTTGGTTGCTCAATTCAGCCATGAGCCAAAATCGGTGCGTCACATGTGATAGAATGTTGACAACAAAGGGATGGAGGACCAAGCGACGGAGGCAGCGATGGTTACGGCCAATGTGCACAACACCCAGTGGTTGACGCCCTGTCGACGTGCTGCAGGCATCTGTGAGTGACGCAAGGCGCTTTTGCTTGGACCAATTCTGTGGCATCCGCTGACGCTGCTTTCAAGTAATTGCATGCATGCCTTGTAAGCCAACACACTGCAATTGTACCGTAAAGGGTCCCAAGGGACACGTTCTCATGAAATGGCACGCACAGCAGGCTTCGACTTCTTGTGCCCAACGAGCTAGGCCTTTGACCTGACACGCATCATCAACAATGCCACGAACCCTCACGATGACGTGCCAATTTTTACCAGCAGAAAGACAACAGCAGCAAAAGAACAGCAGGCACGTTTGCTGCAGTGTGTGTGCAGCCTACCTTTGCACAGGTACCTTGTGATGGTGATGGGGCCCTTCTGGCCGAGTCGGTGAGCACGGGCAATTGCTTGCCGCTCCCACACAGGGTTCCAGGACGGCTCCATGATGAAGATATGGCTGGCAGCAGTGAGGTTGATGCCCATGGCGCCACACTGTTTGTTTAGGAAGAACACCTTGCACTCCGTTGTGTTCTGAAAATCCTCCAGCGCCTCCTGTCGCTTCTTCAAGCTCATCGCACCCTGGATCGTCCTGCAATGCAAATGAACCCTAGTCTGCGTCAACCCTGAAGAGTTTGGCAGCGCCTATCTGCTACAGATTCGCTCAAGGCATTCCTCGTTATTCGTTCCTATCATGGAGGTTTCCGACCAGCACGGATCGCGTTTCAGACTTCGCACATCATCGTCATGTCTGAGTCAAGATCATCTTTCAGCCTATACGAGTGTCGCAAGTCGGTTGGTGGGTATCAAGCCGATCTTGTTTACAACAAGGGAAGCCTGCGCCATGATCTGGCATGGAGCACGAAGGGCCACAGCAATCTCATACATATATATATATATATATATCTAAGAGTATATAATTGTCTTTGTGTATATAGATACAAGCCCCCTCGGGCCCTTCGGGCCCGAGCAGACTTGAGCTCGCCCTTCGGGCTGGCCCCTTGATGAACACACACATGTCATGCAGAGCAGTGCGAGATGCATGCATTGCTTGTTGAGCATGATTGAATGTACGTGTGCCACGCAAAGCGGCAATGGCGCAAACATGATAACGCCCGCACTGTTGGGGCTCGCAATTTGACAGATGCACAGACACATTTATGCAGCTGCGGCACTGAAAGTAGGATACAAATAAATTCGGAGTTGACAGCACACATTCGTTACACCGACATCATGAGATTGACATGCGAGGCAAGCTCGTCACCGTGCCAACAATTCTGGTATTTGTTTACATCGGCAAAATGCTGAAGTCGCGACAGGAAAGATGTCCAATTGACAGCAAGACTAAGACTTTGTGCAAAAGTAACTATACAGTCCTAGACAAACGAACGCAAGAGAACGCCATGATAAGCTGTCCTCGCAACAATCCAAGGGCATGTGAAAGACACTCAGCATGGCCGCAAACATGCTCAGCTGTCCTTCAGCCGATTATCAATCATCATCCGTGAACAGCATTTGCGGCACGACCATGTTGACGACGTCGAAGCCATCCTCGTGCATGTCACTCTCGTCAACCAGGTAGCGCGTCTCTTCGCGACTGTGGCCGCGGCTGATAGCGACGTGCAGCTGACCGTGCGTGAAGTATGGGTGGCGAAGGTCGACTACAACCCGGTCCAGATCGTCTCCTTGCACGCGGTGGACGGTCGACGCCCAGGCAAGGCGCAGCGGAACTTGGTAACGGGTGACGTCCATCGGCAGATGAGACGGCTTGAACTTGAAGCAGACGCGCGGCAGGTGCCACACGTCGCGATCAGGAGCCGGCGGATCGTTGAGGCGGATGGCAACAGAGTGCCGTTTGAGCTCGACGACCACGGCCAGTGCACCCTTCACGAGACGCTCTGTCTTGTCGATGTTCAGCATGATGTGCACCGGTGCACCGACCTTGAGATGCAGGTCAGCTGGCGGAACGCCGGATGCCTTGAAAAGCTGCGAGGCTTCGGCGGTGATGTGGGTGTCGTCAAAGCCGCTGTCGCTGCCTTTGGTGCGCTTGATGACGTCGCGCGCATGGTACTTGCGCTCCTCTCCCGGCAGGGTGTCGAGCAAGGCCAGATTGTGTTCGTCCGCGAGGTCGTTCGTCGCGCACACGATGGACGCTGTCATGTTCTTGGTGCCGGGTGGCGTTGTGAGGTCGCCGTGCGCCCATCGTCGAGCATGTCGTCGGGTGTTGCAGCCACGGCTGGAAACAGATCGTAAGGCAGCCGAATCTTGTTGAGCGGCACGGTCGAATGCGGCTTGCCGTCGAGGGTCGGCCAGTGGCCATAGCCGATGTCATGGATTGCGCGGCGCAGAGGCTCGTCTCGGTTGCGCGCTTGACCCGTGAGGCGCAGATGATAAAAAAATCACGCCAATAGCGTGACTGTGTGATGGAGTATGCGATCTGTTCGGCCACCCCTTTGCCGGACATCCAGGCGCCGAGCTGCGCACAGTTGCCCACGATCATGAAGACGCCGCGAAAGCCCAGCTCGCGCAACTTGGCAATGATGGCATCGAGCTCGTCGGCGCGCATCATGGTGATTTCGTCGGCGAAGATGAACCGTGCTTGCTGGAGAGTGCGACCGCGCGCTTGGACTCGTGTTGGGCGAGCAGGTGGCGGCGGCGGCGGATCTGCGTCGACTTGGATTTCTTCGCCCGGGTTGGACGGACGCAAACCAAACCAGAAGTGCATCGTCTGACCGCCGGCGAACTTGACGGCGACTTTGGCGGGGAACGCAGATGCGATGCAAGGCAAGTCAAGGCGGCGCGCGTGGTTGAGTAGCACATTCAGCAGGAAGGACTTGCCGCAGCCAGGCTCGCCTTCAACGTGAAGAAGCAGCATTTCATTAGGCCGCTCCAATCGCAGGTGGCTGTCGACAATTTCAAACACAGCTTGCTGGTTGGCGCGCAGCTCGACATGTTCCGGTAGAAAATGCATGTCGACCAGGGGCGGAAGCTCCTCCAAGAGCGGCAGATCAGGGAGGCCGTACTCCTCAAGCGACTTGTTTTGCGCATGAAGCCGCTTCTGCAGGTCAAGCAACACGTTGTATCGGCGGCGTGCAAGGGGCTCGCTCGTC